>NW_010132261.1:85966-117046 GCF_000699245.1 Pterocles gutturalis
ATAAATGTTTGGAGAAAGAGTTTTGCTTTTCAACCAGGTCTGTTTTCTAGTCTGGTTCACAGAATAGGCACAAAAACAGGTGTTGGCACCATTGGGAAGAGGAGAAGGCAGAACTAAGTAGCCAAGAATTAGGAATTTTGTTGGATGACAAGTTAAACTGCCATAAAAAATGGTCCCTCTAACTATGGTCATGGAAAATTGAAGTGACTCTCATCAAATTCCAAGATTAACTATGCAACTGTAACTTATTATATTCAGTTGTCTAATTCTAATTTTCTCTTGTTTTTGTAATTAGAGCCAATTGGCTAAAGAAACCAGATGCAGATTCTGATGAACTCTTTCGAATGGTAGCTGAAGTTTTTATCCTGTGGTGCAAATCGCATGTAAGATAAAATGTATACTTTTTCTTCCATTTCCTTCTGTCTTTAAGTATAAATGTGGTGCATGCAGGTGAATTAAACTTCTGGTGATTTTTTTCTTCTTTAGAATTTTAAAAGAGAAGAACAAAATTTTGTGATTCAGAATGAAATCAACAATTTGGCATTTTTAACAGGAGACACCAAGAGCAAGATGTCTAAAGTAAGTTAATAAAAATTTGTGGATCAGTTAAACCTTCAGCATGCATTCAGTATGTTGTAAAAAGGCTCTGAAAATCCACTCAGATTGCAGCTGCTGTGCTGGTAGAAGAAACAAAAAATAGTTTTGATTCTTGATGATAGACATGACAACTACTGTGCAAAATGTAGGCTATGTACCTTAGAGTTACTTATTAGATGTCTGTTAAGTAGTCAAAGACACAAGATTGAAATAAAGGTCTTGATTTGAAAAAGTTACATGTATGAGAGAATATGGGTTGTAATGTATAATATGGGTAGGTCATCTTTCAGAAGAAAAAAAGGGTAGACTATTTTATAAAAGCAAGTGAAGAAACATTGTTTGCCTGGTCTTTTTCTTGTGAATGTCAGTGTTATTCTGTCAACTCTGATGGAGAAACGTTGTCTTTGCATATAGTTCTATTCATACATATAGTGTGCCACATGCGCTTTTTTCTTGTTTCTTATTAATGACCACATTAGTTTCGTTTTTGCTCATTTTCAATATGACAAGATGCAGACATGATGGCTGGAAAGTACATTTGTTGCCTGTGTAACAGAGAAAATGTGCGTTGTCAAGATAAAAAATGCAGCTTTGACATTGACTGAGGAAGATTGCCTAACTTAACTAAATCCACATGAAGTTTAATTCTAAATTAGTGTTGGGAAATGTAGCAATGAACCCTTTGCTTTGTTCATATTTGTAATGTATTTGGAGTAACCCTGTTTTGAAAGTGTTCCAGAGAAGTGGTGGGGTTTATTGTTTTGTATTTCACTATATTTTGATTGTCTGTAACCTAGCTACTCTAAGTCCACCTTTGGACAATAGAGAGTCAGATAAAATGTGCCATTACATTTCTTAACTCTCTTTAAAAAAACCTTGTTTGCTGATTTTCTGTTGTACTCTTTTAAGTTCTGAAACTTGGTTAAGCCAAACTCTGGTATTGGAAAGTTTACATGCAAAACAACAGATTTTCTGCTTGTCACTAGATCATGACTGGCACTGAACAGCAATTCAAACAGTATAGAGAATTCCATATTTACAGAAAAGGAAATTTTTAATGTGTTTTCTTGTTTTCAAGATGCAGTTCCTTGAAATTGTCTGATAGAATCGAAATGTTTGTATTATCCTCATTTTGCAATATCAGTAGTGCGCACAGTCCATGCTGTTTGATGGTCAATAGCACAATAAGAGTCTAACACATAGCTCTGTACTTCTATTATATGGCAATCACTACATGTACATTTAATACATATACTTCAATATTTATACATTAGAATTGGCCTGAGGAGCCAAGATTTTGGTGTACTTTTTTTAAAAACATGATAGATGAGAATCAGGTGATTCGTATTTAATCTAAATTATGTCTCACTGAAGTACTGATAATAGGATAATATGATGTAAACTGTTAGTGTCATATTTTAGTCAGTCTGACATGGGAGGAATGGAAAAACAAATCTTTACAAAATAAAGAATAGGTATCCCTCATACTGCTCTGATTTGGATAAAATCACAGTAATTTAACATCAAGAATCTATATGATCCAAACTTGAAAGAGTTTGGTTTTGAGATTACGTTTTCTAATGCCTGTTGTGCATATTTAAGTATACAGATATTTTACATACTTGTATAAATATTTCTATACAAAACAGGGATGTAGATGCATATGTAAATGCACTTTTCTTCATATGGGTATGCAGTACAGGGAGATTATAAATTTTTTATATGCATATCATTTTTTGTAAGCATATCAATATCAAATAGCATTCAAGGACACTGCGTGGTTATTGCTAATATAGGAAGAAAGAAAATAGTGTATTGTTCATGACTGAATATTTTATTAATATGGTACCATTATCTGCAGGAGTGATCGCAGCACACCTGATCTTTTAGATAGGGAATTATTTCATGATGACTTAAATACCACGATACAATACGAGGCATCTTTTAGAAGTGTTGTATTGGTTTTCTAGATATGGTTTCTAAGGAGGAAATTGATAACATTTCATAACATGTAAGTCCTTTAAAACCAGCGCATTCATTAAAGCCTACATTTAAATCCAAATATATATGTTTTTAAGACTGCATAATTTAGAATAAACAAGAAATTCTCTAAGTAACTGAATTTCAGGGTTTCTTACAGGATTTTATATGTATTTATATCCTCAGAGAATTATCAGTAGAGGACATTAGATTAGGGAACCTTATTTTTCTAATTTCTTGCTCAGGAAGTAGCATGCTAACACAATAATTAACACTTTCCTCTTTATGACCAGTTCCTTTTTATTCACATTGTTTTTAGTGGAAGTAATCATATCCAGTATTTATCAAGCATGACAATATATAGATAACTCCAAATATGAACATTGGCTATTAACAGTTGACCCAAGACAGAACAGTTTGGGGTCTCTTAAAGGACTAAAGTCCCATGCTGATCTCAGACTGCTTTAAGCAACTGTCTGTCTTACAACAGAGACATAATATTTTTCCTAAAATACAAGATAATGTGATAGTACTAGTGTGATCATGTATGGAAGGTTCTGTATCTTTACATACCATATGCAGAAAAAAATTATGCGGAGGATGAAGGATTAGGATTACATTATTTATCGTTAGCTAACAGCAGTGGTAATAAATTATTCATCATTAAAATAAATAAATTTATTAAGTACCCATTGTATTTTGATTATACAATACTAATTTTGTTAATATTTTCTCAAATAAATGTATTAACAGCTGAGCAAGTTTTTTAATTTTTCTTTTCTAATAAAATGGCAGCAGATTGCTCGGAGGGGAATGGTAAGTTAGAGAACTTTCAGTCCGAGAGAGACTGGTGACTTAGATTGCATTGAAATAACAGATTTGTGATAGAAGTGTTGAAATGGAGAATTTAAACACTTTCAACTCCGCTAATCTATTATTTTTGAACCCTTCATAGGTTTGTTCGTACACTAGCATTTTGATTAAGATGCAATGATGTCCTATTGTGTTTTACAGTGAATTGGTATGAAAACCAAAATGTGTACATTCACATGTACATAATAAATGTGTATGACATATGTGGGCCATTTTTCTGTGTAACTTTCGGAATATAAATGAATGTGTGGCTGGATTTATAACCTCAGTTGCTAAACACTTGCATATCCTACTGAAGTTTTATTTGACTCACCCTCATTATTGATTTTTTTTTTTAATCTAATTTTAAAAAGCATTTGGATAGACCTATTATAGAAGTTTGAGGCAGTCATAAAATCCAAGTTTGTATTATGAAGCAACACTGTCGGTTGTGCCCATTTGTAATATATAATACTTATTTGCAAATTTACGATAATTAGAGGATTTCATGTTAGATCTAAAATTCTTGCAGAAAATACTCTTCTTTTAGACTATTTAAATCACACAGAATATGTTTCCTTTAGGTATACTATGGTAAATCATGAATGGATTACTTTTATTGTCATCTCTAATAAACGAAATATAATTTATGTCTTGTCTTTACCTTCAGTGTATATCTGCTGAGCCATGTCTGTGCAGCATGTACATATTTCACACAACAGAAATTTTCAATTAAAATTTGCTATTTGTCTGAGTAAGGTGTTGATGATTCTAAGATGCTTAACACTTAATTTGATGATTAGTCTTTCAGTCTTTCTTGACTTGTAGCTGATTTTCTTCACTATGTGATATAAATATAACAGGATATAAAAAGAGATTTTAATAATAGTGTGGCTTCAACATTTAGAGGCTAATTCAAGTATCACAAGAAAACAAAGTTACTATTAGAGCCATCACAGAAATTGGGGCTTGCCTTGTGTTTATGGTCTTTTCTGTTTATTTTTAACCAGCAGTTTTCTATAGTATTTTCCCATGCCTGGTCAAGGATTCTTCTGTTGAATTTTTTTGCCATTGTACCATAACTACATGGTTTTGTTGTTTTCTTAAGATTGCCTGGCACAATGATAATATAGTGTTGACTATGGAATACATGTTTATTTAGGTGTAATATTTATGGTATTAACAAACATGAAAAAACCCTGTGTATGTATGAGAGTTACAGTTGAGTTTATAACAGTATTCTCAAAATGGGCACTGATGAGAGATATGAGCTTAACTCAAGTTTCTCTCAGGCTGTCTTCAAAACAGTAATGAGCTATGCAATGGGAAAATACATCTACAAATGAAATGCTGCATCTTCACAGTGATAGTTTGATTTCCATTTCTAAACATAATTTTTTCAATCATATTTTGGTGGGGAAAAGAGGTAGAAAGAGCTATTTTGTGAATATTTTTTATTATTGCACTATAGAGTGTCAGACACCTTCCTCCTTTTAACAATATTGGGAAAAGATGCAGGAATTAGTATATTGATGTGTTTACGTAAGTAAAGTAGGTGTACTTCCTTATGTGTTAAAGCAACAAATGGTAGTGCTGAATAGCGAAAGATAAATGCAGAAGTTCAGTAATTTAATAAGGATTAAGCTGAATAAAAACTATTTCACTAAGATCTCATTTGATTATACACTTCCAGTCTATTGTTTTAGCAACAAGCCTATTATATTTTTGTTGTCCTGATAAAGCTGAGTAAGTTTGTTACGAACTTGTAAAATGATCATCTTTTCATCTCTTACTTATGTTTTTTCCCTTTATTTTTCTTTCATACAGGCCATGCAAGTAAAGGTACAGGTCAAAGTGCATGATGTGTCTTTGTTTTAGATTTAGAGATGATCAGGCTCCAAGCATTCTTTCCATTGATCATAGCAGTGGCGTCACAAAGTAAAGGCCCGGGTGCCACCAACTATAAATTTTATCTGAGTTAAAGTGTCAGTATTTGACCAGAGCAGCTGAAATTCCCTTTGGCACTCCCACATGTTGCTTAATGTGAAAATGTAGTAAAGTTACATTTTGTAATTATTTCAGATGTACGTTCTGCCTCTGCTGTCTTTCTGCATTCTGATCTTTTTGCTACTATATTGAAGCAGACTTTGTAAAAGCAATGCTTAAGTAGAGTCATCAGGAACCTATATCTGGCTTATGATAATCAAGAAAAATATGTGGAAGAAATGTGCTATAACCTATACTTTGTCTGTAAATGGACAGAAGATTGTACTGGAACCAATAAGTTTAAATAAGATTCAGAGTTCAAAATCCTACACTTTTCCAAAATTAAAATGATCTTAAGATATGAGATGTGACAAAGCTTTTGAATAATCCTTGTTTCTTTTATGTATTTAATTTGTAAAGCTTTCTTTGTCTCCAGTGAACCATAGTTCACCTTCCTTTGCATCATTCATATTATATTTTTTGATATGAATTCCTAATATAGACCAGTACTTTTTGACCTATGGTGTGTTCTTCATTGGTGAAACAGAATGGACAGCAAAATGGAGCATAAAACCCTTTCATCTTTCCCTCCACCCCATGTGCTGAAAGCACACATGATGCCATTAAGAGTTTTTAATCAAATAATTTGGAGGCATGAGTTAAAAAGTGAGCAGTTGTGTTAAATTAATACACCTGATTTCACACTTTGCTATTGTCAAACTTCCCCAGGTGTATAGAGTAGGATTTAATGAATGCTCTCATGATAATCTCAGAGAATTGAAGATTTAAGGAGGGTTGAAAATACTAAAAATATTAATTCCATCATCTTAACCAGTTTTAGCTGATTTTTTTTTAGTAGAAATAAATTCTTTCTTCTTTTGGATTGTATATTTAATTATTATGAATCTACTGCAGAATCTGTAATTCTTTTACTGTATATTCTTGTTGAAAAAATGTCCATTTGTGTTTTTAAATCTTCAGACAAGCAAGATCATTATGTACTGTTAGGCAACCAGATTATATAATTCTTCATGTTGACGTCCTTTTAGTGCAATTAATTATTTAGCCAACATAAATCCAATTTAATGCTCTTTACATACAAAATTAAGGTATTGTGTTTACTCATATAGGTGCATATTAGAACAGAAAGAGACATCGTTTTATTGTCATTTAGGTTTCTGCCTGTGACTCTGCTTATACATTCACAGACAGCAAAATTTGATGGCAAAGGCAGAATGGATCTTCTTTTCATGTTTTAAAAACGTTCAAGTTTTAAGGTTCACCTATCTTGTCCATATCTAGCTACTAATCTCAAATGAAAATAAAGAACATTGGATGTGTAAAATGTCCACAATCATAAAGATGCAGAAAAGTAAACCAGTATCTCCTTCTTTTTCTTTTTGTTTGGTTTGGTTTTTTGTTTTGTTTGGGTTTTTTTTTAATATATTATTCCTAATTTAAGATGCAAAGTGACGCCACTGGAATGCAGTGATACATTGTGGGATTTGTTTGTCTGCTGTCAATGTAGAGTACAAATAATGTCATTATTTAGAGCCATTACATCACTGCTATTTCTAAGGCACTTCCAAAAGCAAACCTTTGAGGCAAAGTACTCTCTTGCAATTGTTAGTTCCTTAAGAAAGGAAGCCACATCCGTTGTGTGTTCCCTCTGACCTGCAAAATGCTCAACACTAGCTATGTACACAGAGATTCACCATCCAGAAGACAGAATTTGCCAAAATTTATCTACTGAGTAGAATATGTATGGCTGCCTTTTTTTCTTCCAGTGATTACTGTGATAATAGTGTGGTGACAATTGGTAAATAATGAAATGCAGTGGGTTCTGCTGTGTCCTTATGTGGAACTACACAATGTATTATATAAACAGTAGTCAGTAAAACATAATTGACAGAGGGAAAAGGATGTGGAGGGTTAAATGCAAGCATTTGCTGTTTTGTAATGTTGTATAAGCCTGGAGGCCTAGTCCTGAAATCTTATCTTAGGCAAAACTCCCTTTGAGTGTAGTAGGAGTTTAATCTAGGTACAGAATTCAGAACTGGGCTATTTTTATGTTGTTGTTGTTTACCATATGTTGATTAAGTATATGGGTCTGTTCTAAAGATTTTGGTTTGCTGTCTCATAAATGACAAGTTGTGTGTGAAATCTTGTTGTACAATGTCTGGTGTAAGAAGATAGGGCAGATGTTATTCTGTTGTTCTGTTTACTTCACTGTCTCTCTTGTTTTTCTTTTCCTATTACTCATGATCTCCAAAAATGCAAAAGACTTAATTTTTCATCCCAGAGTTACTTACGTTAGCCAAAGCCAAAGGGCAGTGCTTTTCCCAGAGACTCTAACTCATTGGCATTTCATTGCATTGAATCAAAGCCTTTTAGATACTGGTATTTTTCAGTTGAGACAAACGACAATATTCATTCATTCAGACCATGGATAACTATCCTTATGTAAGTTTCTAACAAAAATGTAAACATCCTGAATTTGTCTCTGTAACATTGAGAACTAATAGTGTCCTCTGAGACTGACTCAGCTTTTTAATTTTAGAGTTGTTTCTGATTTGAGAGGTGAGATCCAGAAAATATATTCATATGTATGAATGCAGACAAAAGTAAGTTACTGCTATTAAAATCTTACTGTTATTCTAATTTCTGCATTGGTGCACACCAAAAGTATTCCTTCACATTTCCCGCTCAAGACTGTACACCCTTCCTCTAATGTGGCATTTTTAATTAGTTGTACTACATCAGGAAAATAGTTTCCTTGGACTGTTAGGGGAAGAGTGTGTTGGGAAAAGTGTGTGATCCAAGAATTACAGTCATTTACTTTTCTATTTTTTTAATTACAGTCTGGAGGACAAGATCAAGAGAGAAAGAAATCAAAACGTAGAGGGGATTTGTACTCCATACAAACATCCTTGATAGTAGCTGCACTTAAAAAGATGCTTCCTATTGGCTTGAATATGTGTACTCCTGGAGATCAAGAGCTCATCGCTTTGGCTAAGTCTAGATACAGCCATGTAAGTATAATTTGTAATAGTTTTTAATGCAAATTAAGCAGAACTTTATAAACTGAACTTTAAGGCATAGATATCTAAGCAGTCAGTATAATTAAATATATCAATGTACTGTAAGCAATTATAACTGCTATTTGTGCTTTCACAAGAAAAAATGGTGTGTATAGACAGCTGCCATCATCTCCATGTCATTTTCCATTTGTAAACAATGTACATTTTTACCTATGTGTATTCATTTGGACCAAATGCTGAAGTACCATTAGTTAGATTTAAATTCTCTTCAAAGTTTAATCCTTGTTTTTTGGTCAAAATTAAAGAAAGCCTTTATCCCATGCCCTTCTGGTAACTTACGTACTTTGAAAACAGAAGAGGTTAAGTTTCAGTATTAAAATAATAGCTGTCCGCTGTTGTACATATTCTTTATGAGGTTATTCATAATCTGAATTGAGAAATACTTCTATATTTCTACAGAGGGACACTGATGATGAAGTCAAAGAACATTTACGTAACAACTTACATTTGCAGGAAAAGGTAATATAAAAAACTTTCTTAAAGATGCTGATGTGCACTTTTGAAACACAGAAGTCATAATTGTTTTATTTATTGTGATAATAAAAAAACAACAAAGGTGAAAAGGTATTAGAAAAAAATTGCCATTTTAACATTTCTCTTCATAGTTTTTCCATGAGAATAATTATTTTATTTGTAGCTGTGGATGGTATTTTTAAGTTTCAGGATGTCCGACAGGATGGGAAAAGTATGAATAATTAAGTTATTGGTAGCTTTAAAGCTATAATTACTTAGAATCAAGTCAATCCAAGAATAAAATAAAATTAAAACTATAGTATTTCAGCTTCTCTTCTTAAAGTTAACTTGCATTAATGATGAAATAGTTTTTCTAATAATATATGCATTTTAAAGTGGCTATGACAAAATAACAAAAGCTTGTGTCATCTTAGCCCTTAAGTGTTTTACAAGCACATTTACGTTCCTACTGTTTATATGCTGAATACACTGTCAAAGGTGATATCAAAATGGAGTTCTCATCATTCTGTAGATAATAATTTAGATCATTGCCTACAGGCTTTGAACATAATAGGAGTAACTCATTTATCTGTCATGGGAGATGACTGTCTGGGTGCTATAAATTTGTGCTTACATAAGTTTAAAGTGGACACACTACGTAATGCCAATGTGTTTTTTCTATTTCTGTCTTGCCAAAAAAATCAAAACCTTTGGCTGTAACTCTTCACCTATTGAAATTCCAGCTGTCTTTTATAGGCTCCATAAAACAGCTTTCCTCTGTTGATATAGAAGTCCTCCAAGGACTTAAAATAAATTCCCCTACTAAATGTGCTTCCTTATTTTTAATGCAGTTAAATAGGGTACAGAAGTCACCAGCTGCTTTATGTGGTTTCATTAAATAAAAATACAGAACCTTGCTTAAGAATTGAGTTCAGTTACGCAACAGTATACAGTATCTAATGCTATTTTTCTGATAAGCCAGCAGATGTTAATTTTGACTAAAAGGTGACAGATGAAGTAGGAGTATCTATAACCCTCTTTATTATACTATGAGAATAGTAGGCAAATTCAGTATCTTCATTCAGCAGCTTATGTACAAAATATGTTGGTTTTTAGTCTGATGATCCAGCTGTGAAATGGCAGTTAAATCTATACAAAGACATTTTGAAGAGTAATGAGCCTACTGACCCTGAGAAAAATGTGGAACGTGTGCAGAGGATATCAGCTGCTTTATATCATCTGGAACAGGTAAAAAGCTAAATGTCAATACTGTGTTTGTTTTAAAGTAGCAAGAGTTTTTTTCCTTGTAGAGATTACTTCTACTTCAGTGAGTGTCATTATTCAAGTTTCCAGATAAAATTTTTTTTTGCACATGCGTGCATGTGCACACAGATGCACATACAGGTGTGTACATATGCAAAGTTTTTAATCTGATCTGCTGAAGTCCCTCAATTTAGCTTTAGGGAAAACTCGGGACTTATTTGCCTCCGCAAAATTTTGTGAACAGTCACAAGAAGTATAGTATGAAAATCATCACCAATCAGTAACTGAAAGCTTGGTAATTTTAGGAAGAGATGTTTGCATGTGCACTTTTAAATATACTGGTTTCAGCCCGTCTCCCATTTCTCCACCTGAGGATGCTGTAGCAACAATTGGTTGCCTGTTCAGTCAAATGATACAATTTAAATACAGAAAGGTATTGTACTGTTCCCACATAAAGCTAATCCATTTAATTCACAAGTGATATAGCACAGAAATTTGTTCACATGAACAATTGAATGTGCATAGTTAGAAACAGACAAAATAACAATTTTGGAATTTTACAAAGGTGTCCCACATGAGATACTATGGCATCTTGAGCTTTTCTGTAGAAATGAGAAGTACTCAATATAAGGCCTCCGGTATTTTTTCTCGTTAATTTAAAAACAAAAACAAAATAAAACCCCCAAAATCCTTTTTTTTCAGATGATGGAGGAGCTTTTGCAGCATTTTCTAATTTGTTAACTATATTAACCACTAGCTAAAAAGAACATTTTGAACCAAAGTTGAAGAGATATCTTCCCATAGGTTGAACAACCACTGAGATCAAAGAAAGCTGTTTGGCACAAACTCCTGTCAAAACAACGCAAAAGGGCTGTTGTTGCGTGTTTCAGAATGGCACCATTATACAACCTGCCAAGGTAAATGGCTTAAAGTTTTATTTTTTTGCAACTTTTGTTTACATTTCTGAGAGCAAATATTGCTTGTGTGTATACCTACGAGTTTGCTGATTGCTAGGCCTATGTCATTTTGTTTAAAAGACAAAAGAGTTGTTCAGTTATCAGCCAATTCCTCACAGCAGCAAAACACTTGTCTCATGATAAATAACCAGAGGGGAAAAGACCATAGGAATTACACTGCTTCAAAACCAAAATGCTTCATTTTTGTCAGCTGTTGCTCTGTATAGTTCCTGAAGTTATTTGCGAAAATTAAGTTGTTGCTGTTTCTGTCCCTTTTTTTCTTCTGATCAGTTGTTCTTTTCTTTATTTTCCTGTGTTTGTATTCTTTTTTCTGTTTTTAACTTTGTATGGCTATTCCTCTTGTATTGCATGAATGCTTCATCCTGTTTAGTTTGTCTGAGGCAATCTTTAGCTACTACATCAGAATGTTATATACATTAAAGCAGCTATTGGGGCAGAGCAGTGGAGAATGATATTTTGGACTTGTGCGTTGCTCTGCTGCTTACTCCAGTTGAATGTAGATACCACAGTGTCCAAGATAAAGTGCATGTTGTGCCTGGGTCCATCTGCTGCTTTCAACAGAATATTAAGACCATGCGGATTTGGGGTCATTTTCTTTACCCTGTTCCTACTCAGCAAATCTGCTTTTTATTTAGATACAGCCTAAGCACATCTTTAAGTTTGTTTCTTACCTTCTTCTGCACTTTTCCGCCTTTCATGTTTAATATTTTTGTCCAAAGATTGTTTGCAAAGTATTTAACAGAAGAGTTGCATTGCATTCTTAAATGCCTTTATTAAAGCAAATCTACATGCTTGATATCGGCTAAAGGTCTGTAGCTGTGCCACTAACATATTCAAAGAATACTAGGTTTGCACAAGACAAAAAGCCAGCTATACTGTAAAAAGCACATATCCTTCCTTTACAAAAAGTAGTAGTTCTAGACTTATAATAACTTCTGTAAGTTGTCACACCACTACCAGGCAATCTTTAAAGAACCAGAGAAATGAAAAGATTTCAGTACAACATAAAAACAAACAGGCTAGTATCAACCATTTTACTTCAACAACGGTGTTTGGAAAAACGAGAGGAAGTGGTGTGAAGAGCAAGCACCCGTTTCAGTATAACGTCTTTGTGAGCTTTTTTTTTTTTTTACAACCCTATTCTGGATTTATAAATTCTTAAACTGTTTGGAATATATGTGAGTACCCAAATGATAAAAATAGTTCATCTCATTTTGCCTTTAAAAAACCCCATTTATTTATTATTTTTGAGGAGGATGGAACACTTGCCAAGGGGCAAAATGGGCTATGAATCTGTATTTTTATTTTCAAGAAAATATGGAGTAATACTCATAGAAGTACAACGTTTACATTATCTGTAATTTTCATTAAAAACTTTTCTGTGTTAAAAAGACTGAGGTTGGTTCTTCTCAAACTTTATGGTAGATTTTGTGATGGAGTTTACTGCTAATTTAAGTATGAATGTGAGGCAAATCTGCCCAGTTATTTTTTCTCATAGAGTCTAAAAATTATTCTAAAAATGAACTGTTGTAAAACTCTTTTAGCCAATTAATTGTGGTGTCGACAATTCAAAACAGGCAAGAGTGAAAAAGCACAATCGTAGAATGATGTAGGTAGGAAGGGCCTTTTAAATGTCATCTAGTCCAAACCCCCTGGAATGAGCAGGGACTTTTAGGTGTATCACTCAGTTGATAGGTGAAGAACAAAGTTATAATATTCATTAGTTTATAGAAACACCTTTTTTTAGATAAATCATAAGATTGTGACAGGAAAATAAGGCTATCACACTACTATGTACCTATGAGTACTTCCATAATTCATATTGATTGTGTTAAGACACCTCTGAACCCTAGGGAGATTATTTCCAGTGGTGTGTGATTAATTCTAGGGGCTATGTAAATCCATTTGAACCAGAGTTTCAAATGCAGCTCTCCTTATCTTGTATGTTTCCTCATTTTAGTTGCAGCTTTATATTGGCAGTGTTAGTTCTAAATTTGATGCTAGAACAAATTAATTTAAAGGGCATAAGCAAACATTATGGTGGCACCCTTTCATTTATCCTAGAAAAGATTAATATCTTCAGTGAATAATGATCTCTTTCTTTTGAAAATTTCAGGAGATTTCGGTGGCTTTCAATGTTACTTAATTTTAATCTCATATTTTAATCTAATATTCTAATTTAATCTAATATTCTTATATGTATCAGGTTTTAGGAATTCCAGTAAGATATTTCAGAAATTGAAATGCCTGTTGATGCGCAGGTGTTTGTTGAATCATAGAAAACTTAATTTAACTTCTACCATTAATATTCCAAGTACTCCCTTTTCTGAGAGGAAAATACTGTTTCTGAGAAATAGTTGTATTTTTTTTTCAAGGAAAATAAATCAGTTAAATTAGGAAATACTGATTCTTCATGTTCTGTGTTTAATGACTGTACATGGTTTTGAAAAAGTGTCTTATGTGATAAATGTTTTCTCTGATATGCGTGTATTTATGTTTGATGTTTTAAGGAAATTAATTTGTAAAAAAATTTGTCTGTCATCTGTACATGCACATAGATACAGCGAAGTTGTACATGGCAATTTTTCATACACAGTTTACAAATACATTCTTTCTGAGTACTTTATTGAGTTTAAATTGTGCCTTTCTTCAATGAAAACCTATATGCTTTTCTTCAGACACAAAATTAGCAATTTCTTCCTGAGCACCTTTCAACGTGTTTGGCTGGAAAAAGTACATGAAAAAACTCAGTATGACAGGCTTATACTCAAGTTAACGGTAATGTAACTTGTGGAGAGCCTCTTCCTTATGCGCACACTTATTCCTTCTCAGCCATGATTTGATGTTATCATAAAACATGAATTTGTACAATTTTCAGAGGAGATTCTGATTGGTCAGTTTTTGAAATTTGGTAACAAAATGGCACCAGTACAGCAGGAGAGCCTAGAAGGTTGGCTCAATGGCTATTCTATTATAAAATAATAATTCATGTGCACAGTGCATTTAAACAAGTCAGAGTGTATACAGCCAATTTGTATAGCTTTTGTTAGTGGCACAGGATAAAAGCAAATGGAAAGGCTGTGTGGAACAACCTTTGTATAACCTCATGCAGTGCACCTCAAAACAAAATTTTTCCCAAATGTAATGTAAAGATGGAATCGTTTGGCCATTATGATGAATAATCTAATTGCAATGAGCTGTATTTTCTGTGGAAAGTTAAATTAATGGATACTCTATGGTAGTAATTAATATGCCTATGAATTTTTTAGAATTAGTCATTCTCTTGAGCAGGTTTTGTGTATTTCTAATCCAGCTTCTTTGAGGACACATTAATACTGCCCTGATTTGGAACGGAAAGAAAAGAAGCTGAGGTTGTGCTTCTCTCTGTGGCAGAAGGCAATGATTGTCTGCAGATAACATGCTGGAAAGCAGTTGATAATTACTTTGGTGTTGATGGCCAACTTCTGCTGTCTCAATGTCCTAAACCTAGTAAAATAGATTGACATCTTGTAGGTGTAAATCCCACCCACTCATTCTCAGTCTGTTCAAGTGTGTATTTTTCCCATGTTTGCATTAAGGTTCCAGTCCTGCAGTTTCGTGTATAATGTATATAAGCACTCCCAAAGGCTTCAGAACAAAAAGTAATCTATACATGTGTGTATAAAAAAAGATAGTAATAATGTTCAAAAGTACATGCGGGTTTGTCACTAAATGTTAGTTACGGTTTGCATTTCATTTCACTGACCAATCAGAGGATCAGGATTGTACAAATGTGTATCCTTACTAATCATTAACCACCTGAGCTGTTAAACTATGTTTTGTTACCCCTCTTGATCTCACTTTCACAACCCCCCCAGGCACCGTTCTATTAACCTCTTCCTCCATGGCTATCAGAACTATTGGATAGAAACAGAGGAATATTCATTTGAGGAGAAACTAGTTCAGGATTTGTCTGTAAGTACTGATGTAATTGGGCATATTTTTCAGTGCCCACTTTAGTGTATATTTTATGTATCTGTTATAAACTAATTTTGGTGTACTCTATGCATAGGCATAAACTTAGAAAATATTAATCCTTATGCTTCAGGGCATAAGGTCATTTTCTGCTGTGGTCAAAAAGACATTCACCCTGCGATGCACGCAGAAGTGCACTGACGTGGTTTATGCCTTCAGATGAACTATGGGATACTCATTCTTGGGAAGAGAAATGGATTAGATTAACTGGCAGGCTATTTTTGTCATTATGGTAATTCCTATGTTCCTATATTTTATTTTATTTTTTTTTAAGCTTGATATAATTGATCCTTTTCCCCTTTTTAAAATTTTTGTTGATGCATAATATTTAATTTTAACATTTTCAGCTTTGATACAAATTAATTTCGCTGTTTTCTTGTTGATACATCATAAGGAGAAGCAAATATATGCAGCCATATTCAGCAAAAATTTAGTTTATTTGTGTACTTGATAAAAGTGATTGGTAAACTTCAGCATGTTGTTACTGAATATTGATTCAGAAAGCCTACTGCTTATTCTCTTCCCTCACTGTAGTTAGTTTGCCTAAAATACTTCCAAGGGGCCTACCTCTATAGTATCTAAATACCATGAAAATGAATATATAGCTTCCTGGATCCCATTAAGTTGTATCAGGAGATGCTTCAGTGTTAGCAAAAGCAGTTATGTTGTGCTTTGTAAAGACCCATTGGTATAGAAGGTTGTATGATTTTTCAAAATTACAGCTAGTATATTCTTCTCATGCTCTGGACAATTATATGGTCACAGTCTTTGTTTTACTTGATTGCTCCTTTCTAAAGGAAGGACTGAGGCTATTAATCAAAACAGTGATTACAATTCTTTCAGATTTACTAGAGAGGTAAATTGAACTTCTGTAATTACAATTATTACTATAATTACAAGTATTCTACAATAATTACAAACCCTGCAAAGGGATGATAACACAAGTAAGGTAAAGGTGATACACTGTTCTTTTGCCAGTGCTGGCTATGTTATATTTCAAACTGCCAAAAAATGTTTGATAATAAGATCAGTCCTTACATTTGTTGAATCAAATTTACCTAGACATGATATACAAAAGTATTGTAGCAAACAGTGGTCTGAATAGGATATATCTGATGATATTATTAAAACTAGTTCCATTTACCAATAATTCTCCTGCTAAATAAGTGAGCTGGGACTTTCTTTCAGTTCTGGTCCACTGGAAACACATAATTTCTGCTGAATAAGGCTTCCCTAAGATTTTCACTGTCTTACTCTCAGTACCTTGAAATGAGAAACTTCTAATGTTACTATCAGATATGAATAACAATCAGATACTCTAACTGCTGAGTCATAGAGGCACAAGATGTAAAACGCTGAGTAAGATGAATACTGGCAGTTAATACAAATTGGACAGAATAAAATTACTGAAATCCTTTATTAAGCTTAATTAGTCAATCTTTTTTCTTACTCACGAAACTTAATTTGTATATTCTGATATAAATCTTGAGACAGACACTTCCAAAGAAAGAGGAAGAGGAAGAAGAAGAGATGGAGAAAACACAGCCTGATCCACTTCATCAGATTATCCTCTATTTCAGTCGCAGTGCTCTCACAGAGAGAAGGTAAAAAAGAGCTGTGTTGAAAAGCACATTGAGTAGAAGCACACAGTAACTGAATTTCTAATAAGGTTACAGAAGTGATTTAATACAACTGCAGTTCATTATTGTGCTTGGTGAATACTTTTTTGCTTCTCAGTTGCATTAGAATTTTCATGTGTTTGAACTCGGTATAGCCTTTATATTGAGACAAATATTGACTGGTTTTGACATTTTAGAAGTCTGGTAAATACCCAATACAGAAATAAATGAGTATGAATTCTCATAGAAACATAAAGTCTACAGGAACTGCCGGTTCATTCAGAGTACCCTCCCCTGGTCTCTGCTGGTAATAGATGTGTGTTCTTGTTGCTGGTATTCATTACATTTTGTTCAGTATATCAGAAAACGTATCACTGATGATGAGCATGAATCTCTTTCAGTGCTAGTTTCTGTTTTGAATTTAAACTGTTGACTAGAATATGTATTTTGTATGAGCAGAGTACTCCAGTGTTTCATATACTTTTTTTCTGTACAACTAACATAAACTTGCCATCTGACAGTTACAATTATTCTAACTTATATCTCCATAATACTTTTCTGCACCTGCAACAACCAGTGATCCTTAATTATCCAACACGACTAGGTTGGATAGCCAAATATAACTCTAAATTGTTTAATTAAAAAGTTACAAAGACTTGGTTTGAGATAGGAAAATATAACACTTTTTTCAAGTGTAATAGCATTTCAAGTAGACATGTATCTACTTTAATAACATACAGTTTAATAAAAATGGCATTTAATTTGTATTTATATTAATACTTTATATGTATATTTATACTATATTTATGTTTATAGTTATGTTTATATTTTTATTTTTATTTTGTAGGAGTATGACATCTTTGTAAAATTGTAAAATAATTTTAAATATTTTTATCTCTTTATAGCAAACTAGAAGATGATCCTTTATATATTGCCTATTCTGCCATGATGGCAAAGGTAAGGATATCTATTTCTCCACTCAGGTACTTCCATTAATTTTAGATGCTTTTTAAATCTTTTCCTTCTGTTTCGTATGTGGACTGCTTGATACTAGTAATTTGTATATTTTTAATGAAGCAAGTGGTGTTCAAAGTTATATATATAATGAGAAATTTCCTACATTAAAATAATATTATAAAATTCCAGTATGTGCCATCCTGTTGATACCACTTGGCACTTTGTTTTGTACAGGATTAACTCATGAGCACTCTTCACATGTTAGCTATTTTTATTCTTTGGGTAATTATTTTGGAGTTAATATTTGAAGTCTGTCAAAAATAAGTTGACAATCAGTTTTTGCATCATATTGATTATGGCTGACATGTGAGGAGAATTTGACTGCGGAGATAAATATTATGGATATAAATAGACAGAAGAACACATAGCCTGCAGTTGCAGCTTGTAGATGTAGTTGGATGAATACCCTGAAGTACTCATACATTAAAGAATATCAGCTTCCTAGTGTGGATGAGTGCAAATATTAACAATTACAGGGATTTTAAATCTTTTTAATGCCTTTAATTATTGCTTGGGAAAATGTGTTTGTTCATTTTTCTAGAAATACTGTAGTAAAAACAGGCATTATGTTTCAGAATAAGCAAAATCTTGTTATTTCTGTTTCCAACATAAAAAGAGCTGTCAGGAAGAAGAAGAGGAAGAAGAAGAAGAAGAAAAAGAAAAGACATTTGAGGTGAGAGTTTAAATAACAGAAATGTTTCTTTTTCATTGCTTAATGTACAAGTACTTTAAATATGTCCACTAGAAAAAATGCAAGAATAACACAGTGTGTATTGAGCTGGTCTACTAGGTTATTCATATGAAAGATGGTGTGTTCCAAAGTTTTTGAATCAAACAACCCATGGATTATGGAGGCAGATGGCCTTCAACAGCTTCAGATTTCTCATCCTCCTATTTTTCCTGAATCAGTTACAGTCTCTATTCTGTTCTCATTTTTGTTCCCAAACCCAGGAGAAAGAAATGGAAAAACAGAGAACTCTCTACCAGCAAGCTCGTTTACATGACCGTGGAGCTGCTGAAATGGTCCTTCAGATGATTAGTGCAAGCAAAGGTAATGTTCTGTGAAGTGTTAAAAGTATACATGATATACACGTTATAGGTATAATTCTGTATATACATAGTGTGTTCTGTCATTATACCTATGATATGTATATCATGTACAACTTGTATGTGGTATATAATGAGGCAAAATAAATGTCAGTTACAACTATACTAGGCAGAATTTCCAGGCTGCTTTTCTGCTTGAATAGTTCATAATTGCGAGTTTTAATGACTGCACCCTTGTTTTGACAGGTCATACAGGACCCATGGTTGTTGAAACACTGAAACTTGGTATTGCTATTCTAAATGGTGGAAATAGCATAGTTCAACAGGTAATGCTTTTCTAACTGCTGTGAATCTTGCCTGTGTAAAGGAGGCCAGTAATTTGGAGAATTTGGGTGTTTTGTTGTGTTTTTATTTTAGTCCATTTAATTTTAAGCTAAACAGTGAAGAAATATCAGGGCATTTTTGGTACAATAACAATGATATTATTTCTTGGCAGTGATTTGCATTTCAAATAGTAATTCAGGAAATTGTTAATTCATATAATTTTAATATGGAATTTTTCCCCAAAAACTGTATACCTTCTAGAAAATGCTAGACTACCTGAAGGAGAAAAAGGATGCTGGATTTTTTCAAAGTCTCTCTGGCTTGATGCAGTCCTGCAGGTAAAGGCATAAATCATATTATTACGGTTTCAGTTTTATTCAGGTTGGTGGGTTATTGCTCAGTGAAGGTGGATTTGTTAGATTTAAGTTACAGGAGTCATGAATTGTAGAACTCTTACGGGAAATTTTTGTGAATCAGAGGAATAGTGTCTTAATCTTTTAGAGTATTCTTCCAAAGGAGGAGATAAAGCAAAGACAGTGCATGCCTTTGAAGGCTTAGTTTGGAGGGGCGGCAAAGTAAAATGTAATGACTCCTCCACCGGTCCCAGATCCCTCACGCTTCTGTCTGCATGGTTCTAAGGATGCAGAAAAGCCATCACTGAAGGAGAGACAGGCTAGTGGAGCTTTACTAAGCTTTCATTTTCTGCACATCTCTGATGAGTTACATAATCTGTCTCTTCATCTGAATCCTCTGCATATGTATCAGGTTTGTTAGAGATGGCATGTGACCAGTGACACTACCGTACTCCATTCCCTTGACAAACTGTAAGTTTAAATTAGTTAAGATAAATGTCTCCCATAAAGAAGGTGGAAAACCTTTCTGATTACTCTTACAGTAGACAACCTCTTTTTTTCAAGCTTTTAAAGCAACAGAAGGGTTCCGGAGGAGTAGACTGGGAATTAGAAGTGGAGAAAGCTGTATGAAGGCAGGAAAAATGTGGAAGGAATGGTGACCTACAGTGCAGAAATCATTGCTGAATAGTTGCAGCCTAATTAAATAATATCTGTCTTGTAAATTTTCCATTTATGCAGAACAATTTAGCAAGGACTTGCTCAAACAGGACCTGCAGTGATGGTATTACTGACAAGAGAAAGAAAACAATGTTTTAAAAAATTATTTTCGTTTTAATGATATCACTAGACAGTAGAATATATGACTGCATTGCTGTTTAACTGAAAAAAAAAATAGATAATCATTGAATTCTGTTTGGACTGTTTGAATGAAAGTATTCTGAATGGGTGGTGAGAAGAGTCATTCCACATGCTGGGCTACGCCAAGTTAGCAAAGGAAAATTCTGATGGCAGTGTATTTTGACCTTGGAAGATACGGAATCTCTGATTGCATAAATGTCTTCAAAATATGGAATCGGAGGTTCCATATGTCTTCTGCATAACATAATGTATAATATATACAGTAACAATATAATAGCAATAATAGTGATAAATTAGTGGAAAACAGTGTGACTGAGAACTAGCTGCAGTAATGTCCTTTTGGTAGGCAGGTGTAAGTCAATATAAAGAGTAATATTTCAGGTTCCTTTTCCACTTCATTTATACATGAAACTGTGAATGACGTTACTGGAAGTGAAGTTAGGTAAGTGCTGAGACCTGACCTGAGATTCATTTCTTTTCAGAAATGGACTCAGGGCCCTTATTTTTATCCCAACCTCTTTTATTTAATATACATATTAAATAAAATATGAGGCAATGCATGTCACAGTGGGTCAAGACTAGTTGTTGAAGGCCTCCAGAGATTTCCTAGAGGAAAATAATTTTCCATTGTGTACTATAGTACTTTTTCCTGTTTGTGTTTTTTTTGTTTTTTCAATATAAGTGTTCTTGACTTGAATGCATTTGAGAGACAAAATAAAGCAGAAGGCCTGGGAATGGTTACTGAAGAAGGAACTCGTAAGTAGAATGAAATTGATTCCAGTAGTGCTTAAAACATTATTTGTTCTTCCTTCTTTAACTAGAACTCTTATTCACTTGCAGTTTCTGTTGATAAACTTACTATAAGTAATTCTAGGCTTTGAGTTCTGAATGTGCTTTCTATTTACAAAATCTTTAGCAATAATTTTGAAGAAAAACATTGTAACTTCCAATATTCTTATCCTGTATTCTTGTTATTTTTCTTTGATCCACAGTCATCGTTCGTGAGCGTGGTATGTTTGGGTTTACAGTTTTTGATACTACTGTTGCAAAAGTGTGTTGCAAATACAGAGAGAAATCTTTCATTGCATCTTCCCAGATATCTTTAGGTTTAGCTTTATGGTCTGCAGCAGGTTGTGTGTTCAGCTTGGATAAACAGTTTGATGCTTATTAAAGAAGTGCAATTCATATTTAAGGCATGATTATGACTAACTGTTTACTTATATATCTTGTTGCTTTCTCTTTTTTTTTTTTTTCCTTTTTTTAAGCATTGATGCCTTGGAGTGCTAAATATTTTGGCTTTGCTTTTTCTGTCTCAGATTTTCTTTTCATTATTATCAGTCTGTTTCTTTTAAATTGCTTTAATGCTTTTATAATACTGGGTTTTATTAGAATTCCAGTTTTAAAAGTTGCTGTAGTATTGTATGTTCTGTATACTTAATCATAACCATTGTCACATAATTGTTATATTTATTTTGAAGGTGAAAAAGTATTGCAGCATGATGAATTTACTCGAGATCTATTTAGATTTTTACAACTACTCTGTGAAGGGCATAACAATGGTAAGTGAACTGAATTAACTTTGGGGAAAATGTGTGATGAGTCTGTTCTTAAACGGAGTTGAATAGAACCCATTATAATAGGTATTTTTCTACTAGAATTCCTAATGAATGCACTCATTCCTAACTGAATTCTAATCCATTTAGTTTTCTGAGGGAAAACTAACATGCCAACAATTTGAATTGCAGAGTTTAATTTGAATTTTTACATCTTAATGTAAATTCAATTTTTATGACAATTGTTAATAGTAAAGCCTATTGCAAATCACATGGATAACAATTCTTCAGTTGTATTTGTGTTGTGATCTGCATAAATCTGTGATTTATGTTGTATAGTTCCACTTTCACCACATAAGCATCTGTACCCAACAACATACTGTATTCTCCATGTCTCCATGAAAATATGAAAATGACCTTTTATTTTTTATTCCTATATATGTATACTAACCAAGCATAAATCACTTCTTATTTCAGACTTTCAAAATTACCTACGTACTCAGATGGGCAACACCACAACAGTAAATATTATCATTAGTACGGTTGACTATCTCTTGCGTCTTCAGGTGAGGAACAAACAGGAAAATGGAGTATAACGTGTTGCCTTTCCTTCATTTTTATAGTTTCATATTTTACTGGAGTCAAATGTGAAAATCCTCTCTTCAGGGATATCTAAAATAAAGAATTATGATTCAATTTAGTTCATCTCTTTTTTCCTTTTAAAATAGATGACTTTTCAGAATTCAGTGTGAAACCAGATGTTTGTTAATTTATTTCATTGTTCACTTCTGCAGGGAGCATAGATAAAAATGCAAAAAATTATTGTCATAAGAAATAGATTGACACAGAAATATTAAATTTCATCTGCTGCTGATTCAACTTTTGATGATACAAATGCAGGCAGTAAATACTGCTTACAGAATCCAAAATTAGAAAATATAACACTCCTGTTCTTTCTTAGGAATCTATCAGTGACTTCTATTGGTACTATTCAGGAAAGGATGTCATTGATGAATCAGGACAACGTAACTTCTCTAAAGCTTTGGCGGTCACCAAACAAATATTCAATTCCCTTACAGAATATATCCAGGTAAACAAAAAGCTTTGCTCAAGGTATTAACAGTGAAGTCCTATGATTACATAGGCCTGATCGTATCCTATCATAAATTTGTAAGTACTTTGGCTCTGTTTTTCCTAATTTTTATAAAGTTACATGGAATGTCTGGCCCAGTGTCAAAGTTAATACCAAAACATGTGAATGGCTGCATATTTAACATGATACAATCTAGTATTTATGCACTAGATACCAAAGAGACCTTGGGAAACTTTCTCATGAAGCTTCATGGATGCCTAAAGTTTCTTTTTAATTTTTTTTCCAGGGAGAAAGCTTAGGAAAGCAAATAGTTTTATTTGTTTTGTTTTATTTTATTTTGTATAAATAAAAAAATATGTTTTTCTTAATTTTTTTAGGGCCCTTGCATAGGCAATCAACAGAGTCTGGCTCATAGCAGGCTGTGGGATGCAGTTGTTGGCTTTCTTCATGTCTTTGCCAATATGCAGATGAAACTTTCACAGGTATTTTCAGTAGTCAAGTAGTCTGTCTTTGCATGTGTTTATAAATTAATTGAATATTGAAAGTCAATTGAATATTGATATATTATATATATCATATAAATGTGCTGAGACTCATTCATTGTGCATGGGCCTATTGTAATGTAGAGGTCCAAGACTGCATCTCAGGATTAGCATCTTCATATCACTCTTTTAGCATTAATCATCACTGTGCACTCACGTTTTTGAGCATCAAACCCACTGCTTCCTACTCAATTATACCTTTCTGATAATGAAGGTGACAGTTTGGTCCCTTCCTCCCTGTTGCCAAAACCTGATGATCTGTCAGAGCAGAAGCATCATTAAAAGCATGGTTCCCATGCTACAGCTAAGTAGAGCAAAGAAAAGCTGTGAAAGATTCAGAGAGGGAGGGAATGTGACGGTAGGCCAACTTGTCCAGTTAATCCATTACAGGCACTGAGCAGGAAGGCTACAGGCAGTGTTCATTTCACTGTGCAGGGCATTGTGGAGTCCCACCCCTTTTTACAGTTTCAGGTTTCTATGTTCTTTTGCGACTTCTGCTTAATGTACCCCTACATTCAAGCCACTAGGCATTGAAATGCAACAGTGTAGAGAGGCATTTCCTCACTCTTATTCTGTGTCTCTGCTACCCTCTGACTTAATCCTAAGATTTCTTTCCACCCTAAAGAAGTATATTGGAATTTTGAGGATACTTAACAGTTTCTAGATACTTAATGTTAGTCACAAATCCACGTTAGGCTTATCATGTTCTGTAGTTAAACAAGAGTTCTAGTTCTGTTTGAATGGTAATGCATTATGCCATTGAATATTCCCTGTGAAGTGAGATAGGATGGATTCTTTCTGAGATGAATACTGTCAGATCTGTGGAGTAACCAATTTTGTGAGTTTCTGCTGTCCCTTATCTGCACTTTGGTACCCCTTAATGCTTTATTAAAGCTTATCTTTATGGTATTAATACCTCTGCTGTAGTAAGTTACCCTCATATTGTATAAGACTCCTGATAGTAATCATAATAAAATGACAACGAAATGTTGCTGAAGAATGTGAACTACATTTAGATGACCATCTTGCATACTGTCTTGTTCCAAATGCATTTAGTTTTCCAAATAAATACAAAGAAAGAAAAAAAAACTTTTACTACTTTTTTTTTTTTTTTTTTTTTTTTTACAGGACTCTGCTCAGATTGAATTGCTTAAAGAACTGCTAGATCTGCTAAAGGATATGGTAGTGATGCTCTTGTCGCTGCTTGAAGGTTGGACCTGTTTTTCTTTATGGTCAAATATGATTAGCTAAGCTTCATAATGTAAAGTACAAGAATTACGTTAATCTTTCTAAACTGTTTTTTAATTGTCTTTATGTGATGCCAGGAAAACACCTATTTCATATTTATTTAACAATTGTTCTGGAATGTGCATAGTTGTGAAAAGAAGGGCTGCCACAGAAAAGCATGTTGCAAGAAGAATTATGAAGATTTAAGAACATTTTTGTTCTGTTCTCAACATGAATATGAAACTTATTTATTTAAAATGTAGCCATGTAAAATAACTTCCTGTTTTAACACACTACTTAGGTAACGTTGTAAATGGAACCATTGGAAAACAAATGGTAGACACACTTGTAGAATCATCTAGCAATGTTGAAATGATTTTGAAGTTCTTTGACATGTTCCTCAAGTTAAAAGATCTGACTAACTCAGATGCTTTCAAAGAGCATGACCCAGATGGTAAAGGCATCATTTCAAGGAAGGAATTCCAGAAATCAATGGAGGCTCAAAAACAATACACACAGTCAGAGATTGAATTCAAAAACAGAAGCAGATGAAAATGATATGTTTAACTATGTTGATTTTGTGGAACGATTCCATGAACCAGCCAAAGACATTGGATTTAATGTAGCAGTATTGCTAACAAACCTCTCAGAGCACATGCCTAATGATTCACGCCTTCAGAGCTTACTTGAGCCTGCGGAAAGTGTTCTTAATTATTTTGAACCATACCTTGGCCGTATTGAAATAATGGGTGGAGCCAAGAAAATAGAAAGAGTTTATTTTGAAATCAGTGAATCCAGTAGAATGCAATGGGAGAAGCCACAGGTGAAGGAATCCAAAAGGCAGTTCATATTTGATGTTGTAAATGAAGGTGGAGAGCAAGAAAAAATGGAACTCTTTGTGAATTTCTGTGAAGACACAATCTTTGAAATGCAGTTAGCGTCCCAGATCTCTGAAACTGATTCATCTGAGAGGCCTGAGGAAGAGGAAGAGGCTGAGCCTTGTTATGTAGTGGATATTGGAGATGATGAGGAAGAAGAAAAGGCCCTGGAATCTGCTTCAGCTTTTGCAATGGCCTGTGTTGCGGTGAAGAAGAATGTCGCCAACTTTTTTAAAATGATCACTGTGAAGAACCTAAGGAAACAATACAGAAAAGTTAGAAAGATGAGTGTAAAAGAGATGGTGAAAATGTTTTTTTCCTTTTTCTGGATCCTATTCGTAGGGATGTTCCAGCTATTTTTTTCTATAGTGTGGGGAATTTTCCAGATTCTTTGGAGCACTGTATTTGGGGGTGGCCTGGTTGAAGGAGCCAAAAACATTAAAGTTACTAAAATATTAGGGGACATGCCTGACCCAACACAGTTTGGAATCCATGATGATGTTATGGAAGCAGAAAAGGCTGAAGGCACTGAGCATGGCATCAGAGCTGAACTTGTGCAGTTTGTGAAGGGTGAAAAGGGAGAAACTGACATAATCTCAGATATTTTTGGCATTCATACAAAGAAGGAAGGTGGCTCAAAACATGGTCATGATGCTGGACTTGGAGATATTGCAGAAATCCTTGGTAACGATATCCAGTCGTCTTTGGAAAACACAGTTCATAAGAAAAAAGGATTACAGGTATGTTAAAGTAATTTTGTATTTCTTCGGAGAAAATGATAATATAAATATGTTACTGAGTTTTCTATTAGTAACTTCATTATTTGCCAGTTAACTGATTAATAAATGTTCTCGATGAGAACAGACTTTATATATAATCTATACTCTTAAAAACAATCAGGAGAGTTTAGGTGGCAGAAAAAGTCAGTCCAGTGTATTTAGATTTCACTACAGTAAATTGTTGTTATTGTTCATTTGGACTTCATTCAAAACAAAAATCACTATCAGTTTTCTAGGCACAGTTTTTGCTTTAAATGGTTTACAGTCTTGTTTATTCTTCATACCCCATTTTTTCACAGTATATTTCAGTTGCTTTTGCAGTCTACTTTCTTCATAATAACTCCTTATCTCTATCGTCTTTCTTCTAAATGCTTTCCTGATCGCATATAACAAAATATATTTTTTCTTATTATTTGAAATAATTTTGCCTGAGTTTATTGTTTCTTTAATATTTATCATATAATCATTCTTTATTTTTATTCTCTTTCATGAACAATATATTTTGTTCCACTCAGTTGAGCTAAAAGTAATTTATCATTTTGTTTAAAAATGGATTGAACTGAATGTCAAAACCCAAATGCATTTGTCATATTTGGAAGGCATTATGTTTCACTCTACACTCCAGATCTGTTTCTACTTGTTATTCAAATATATCTTTCCTCTCATCATTAATACACCTCTTTATGCTATGCTTTCCAGATATTTTCAAGATAAGCCTCTATTGTACATCTTAGTTCATTATTTCCTCTTCATTTGTATTTTTTTTCTCCAAGAATTGTTTATTGCCTAGATTGAACTATATTCTTCCATTTATTTTTCTTATTTATTTATTAATTCATCTTTATGCATGTACTTAACAATGACAGTCTTTTAAAATCCTGTCTCATTTAGCATAAATGTAATGTGGTTGGTATTGAAAAATATTATTTTAACTTAAGGGTCTTAGCAGATCTGAGTAAATACTTTAGAATTTGCTTTACTTTGATTTATGCATTTCTCTCAGATTTTTTTGTAACTATTGTTAAAAATGCTCAGTAATTTACGCACATACTTTGAATCATTAATGTGCAGTCAGCTACGCAATTTATCCAGTTTTTACCTTAAATATGTTATCTAGTCAAATTTAACAAATAATGTTTAGACTAATTCTATATTACAGAAACTGCTCTTCACATTGTGTATGTGAACGGCTCAAGTAATCCAGTTAGAGCACTTGATATAGCTATTAAGTAGAGCTCAAAGAAGAAAGAGCAGTGTAAGAATCATAAATTCGCTTTGGGAAGTCACTATGTCTGTCTTAAGCATTTACAGTAATAAAACTTACACAAATGGATAGAAACAGAAATTCACCTCTGTATACTGGAAAAGCAGTTGTGTAGTGATAAGGTCAGTGACATTACCATGTAGCCAGAGAAACTTCAAAATAAACTCTGGAATTGTGCATGATGAAGATTGTTAAGACTTAGTTTTTACTGTGAAGTTCCACAGGAACCTGTGGTGAGAGCCGTGGGCGTTCACAAATAAGAAAAGAAGTGAAGCTAATAGTTTGCTGATAAATATAAGTTACTTGTAACAGTAAAATCAAGAACCAGCTGCAAAGTGGCCTTAAAATAGCAGAAGAAAATCAGTGAAGTGATGTATATGGGAGAAAAAGTTATAATCTTACATGTAAAATGTTGGATTTTGAGCTCATTGCTACTGCTTGGGAGTCTAATAGAGTTGTACAAAAATATCAGTTCAATGAAAACGTCAATCAACACAGATCAAAAAAGCAAAATGAAATCTTGAATGTTGATAAAGGAACAGAGAGGAAAACCCCAGAATACATATGCTCCACCCAAAGTATATCCCTGTCTTGAAGACCAGGTTCCCCATTACAAAAAGAATGTGATAAAACTGAAAAAGGTTCAGTGAAGGTCAAAAAGTTAATGAAACTTGATATGGAACAAATCTTGTGTATGGAATTAAGTGGGTTAAGGCTATTCAGCCTGGAAAGGAGACAACTGAGAGAGCATATGATAGAGGGATGTAAAGGATGGATAGGGATTTATTCATTCTTCCCTCACCCTACCCTTTAGAAGAGCTCGGCATCATCAAATGATCTCTGAATTACCCTCCACCAGCTTCTTGGCTGCAGTCAGCCATCTGTAAAATTGTATATTGTTTTTTTCCGTATCTCAAGGCAATGTTGTAAACACATAGATGGTTGTGAGGTGTGCCAGTGAAGGTTTAATGAAGCATCAACCCACCTAACATAAACAGTTTGATGAAAACATTGCGTCAGTAAAAGTTGTTTAAATATTTGTCTGTTTTCAATTGCATGTTGACAAAGTAATTAGGTTTTGTAATATTAGATAATTACACAGATCTTTTGCAGTCAACTGGGCTAGTTACACTGTTCAGAACACTATACTGAAAAAAGCTATCAGAAGAATTTCTGCAGTTTTCACTATTAAAATCTAGTCTGAGCTGTCTATTTTTAAAAATCTAACACTTCAGAAGTGCAAAGTGCTATAAAAAGTATAGTGTGGTAATTATTTTGTTTCCTAGAAAACAGTAACTAAAGTTACCAAAATGTTATTTGAATAGATCCATTCTGACAGTTAAAATAATTTTTGCAGATACCTGAAATTACAAAAGAAGCTGAAACAGAAAGAAAAGCAGAAGCTGAGAAGGCTGAGTAAGTTATTTTTACACAGTTTCTGTTTAATTCCTTGCTACAGTCTAGTGCTAGATAATTTGGCCAGAAAGAATCCAAGCAATGCTCAGTATTCAAAGCACTTTATGTACACTTTGTCTTATCAGTATTCTGGAAAGCAGCACAGTCCCTAAGGGGTGGCAGGCCATCTCAGTGGACAACAACATGGTAATATGATTTCTGTGGCCCTTGACAATTCTGCATATAACTGTGGGCATTGGTTTTTAAAAAATTCCCCTAACTACCTTTAAAAATGAGCACCAGTCTTGAAAAAAACTCTGCAACTTGTCATTACTGCTATTTACACTTTCTCCCACGGTAATTTTCAGGCAACAGTTGTTGATCACTGAAACACAAAATTTGCCTAAACCCAACAGTTTTTATTATTGCTGTTTTATCTGTTCTGAAGTTGTGAATCTGACAGCAGATACATTCCTTTGTCCAGTCATCCTACACATGACTGCCTTATAAATGACTTTTTAAAAAATGTTTACCTTGCTTTAGCAGCATCTTTCTTTTAAGGGGCATGCTGTCTTTCTGGACCTGCAGTCACATTGTAGGCTTGCAGCCTCATGAATTCCCTTATGATATTTGTACACACACAAAAGATCTCCTAGAGATTCTTACATATTCAAAAGCTATACATAATTTTTTCTTTATTTTCTATTTTTGCTTCATGTCTAAAATGTTTCCTTTAGCCTCATTTATCTTTCTCCTCATATCTGCCAATGCTAATTAATTTAAGTATGCCATTGGGATCAGTATTTTAGGACCAGATACACTTTGTATAGCTTGTCTGAAAAGTATCCTTTTTCCCCCCTCTGTGTATGTATGTTTATATGTGTGTATGTATGCATACATGTATTTATATGTGTATATACATAGATGTATATATGTATGTCTTAGACAAGAATATGTGCACATAAATGTATGCTCATACATGTGCATTTAAGTGAGGTTTTGGGGTTTTTTTGTGATACCTCATTAAAGTATGGCATCAGCTCTATCTGTGATGGTTCAGTATATTTTCCTTTTCTGTCTGTTACCTTCCAGGCTGCATCTAACATACTTCTTCAATTAAGAAGTACCCTTCTTGCCTTTTATTGTCACAGAATTGTTTTGATATGATTTTTTTTCTCTCTTTAATCCCCGCAGGGATGTTAAGCGTATTATTTTCATTGTTTAGAGCACTTACAGTAATTAAAAAGTGCACTTAGACTCTTCCATGGTTTTTTTGGTACGATCTATCCAAAGAATCTGTTGATGAGTGTTACTCATCAAGAGAGTAACTTCAAAATAAGCAGTTTCAGAAACTGTTGTTTTATCTAGACCATTTTACAATGTACTATTAAGCTGGTTAACATTTAGATTGGTCAAATGACCCCTTTTAAAAGTTTTGCTAAGTCACATCACTGATGGTCTTTTTTCTTTGTTGACTTGATTTTGGTCTCCTGATTGAGACACTAGTAGCATATTTACCAGTGCTTCAGTGAAGCTATTTATAAATATCTAGGAATTCACCAAAAATCTCCTGTGACACCCATTTTCTTATCTCAGGCTTTTTCACCTCTTATTTTCCATAAGCATGATCTCTTTCTACCTCTGTTATTTTATTGGACTCACTTTCCTTATTCCCTGTTGTCCTCTCTTGTCTGCCATTCTTAATTCTCCTCTCAAGTACTTTTGCAGCATATTCAAATTGCCTTCAGCTTAAAAATTTGAGTTTAAATGGCTTAGATTTCTGAGGCTGCAACAGAGACTTTTTTGGTAGAAGATAAACACATTCTTAAACACCCATCATATGATTCTTGCTGCAGTGTGATAAAGTGAACAACGTCCACATGCCTAAGACTTTCAACCACCTTGATG
>NW_010132262.1:0-17612 GCF_000699245.1 Pterocles gutturalis
TTATATTATATTATAATGTCCAACTGTAACCACCTACCTTAACCAGCTCTTTTTCACAAGGTGTCTCTACAGTAAAAAGGAGCAGATTACTCCTGGAGAGTTACTTCAGAGGGCCAAATGAGATTCCTCATCTAGGAAAATCTCTTCTCTGAGTTCAAAGACATCCCAAAATGACCAGCCAGGATGAGTGAAATAAACCATTCATCTCTATTCTAAATTCATACTTCTATTCTAAATTATTTAGAGGTAGAAATACTTTTTCCATTCTACTGCATAGCAGCAGAAAGCCATTTTAAATGGGTCACATAACAAGGCAGCATAACCAAGTTCATTATAATCAGTGTAAATTAGTTCTGAGTCCATAGAAAATAAGTAATAGATAATTCTATAGTGTGTTCCATTTGACTTGTGTTTCATTGTATAGTCCATCCACCCCATATTAGACCTTAAATGGAGAGCAGTTAGGTACTACATTACATACCAAGATCTTGATTATGAGCTTTCTCTTGTCCTTCCAGGTACAGCAGACTGTAGCCAGTCCATAATTTTGGCATCCCCTGTGGACAGAGTGGTTCTCTGTCTGACTGACTGTGAAGGACGAGCAAGAATCCACTTGCAGATCTAGTATGGGGGCCTGGTGGTCCTGGGATACCAGTCTGGCCAGGTGGACCTTATACAAAGGAGAAAAGGTAAAAGAAATTTATTTCTATGAACATGTAGCTAGTGTGAACTTTTATCTTTTACTATATTTAAGTGTTCAGTAAAGGGTTCCTGACTGAATAGAATACAACTTCTCTGGTTGTCATGGGCAATAAAGGCACTAGTAGACTCATGTTATCCTTCTTATGGGAGAGAAATGAACTAGATTGCCACTGCGTGCTTGACAGCTGGCTTTTCTATTGTGCCTCTGTCCTGTGCTGTATGGATTATGAAATGAACTGAGGTGGGCAATGATCTCCCAGCCGTACTCACTAGGATGACTTGTCTGGACTGAATTTGAATCCATGCAGTAACAGTTGATGCCCTTTCCTCACATGTGTATTAAACCATTAGTTTATTAAACGGCAGTCACAGATAAAATACAATTGTAATTACTCACAGACAGTTGCACCATTAGCCCTGACTCGGAAATGCACACCTATTGATATATGGTGTTTGAGCATGTGTGGTTAATTGCTTTTCTGGTTAATAATGGATTCTGAGATAAATTGTCTTCTGATAGGGATTGTAAGTGTTATGAAATAATTCAAATTCAAATTCAAAATCAATGCTTGAACTGAGAGGGGGAAAGAAGTGTCATGGTACCTCAGGCTGAGGTGGATATATCCATGTATGAACTGAGGGAGCAGAGAGAAAACTTAGTCTATACATTATCTCACACATCTCTTCCCTAAAAGTCCTGTTCCATTCTTACCTTGTGGCCCAGCGTATCCCTGCTCTCCTCTATTCCCTTGGTCACCTGGTGGTCCCGGTGCCCCAGGTGAGCCATCTTCACCTGGCAGGCCACACGACCCTTCTTCACCTTTTCTTCCTAGATGAATACAAAGTATGTGCTTTCCCTTCCTAGGGCTGCATTTAACGGTTACACATTGTCCAAACATACATAGCATGCAAAGGGCCAGTCTGCAAAACTGACACCACCCAGAAATGATGCTTCAGGACAGAGAGGGGTAGAACTGCTTTCTGCTGGGAATTCTCTTTACAACTTATTCCCCTTATGACCGCAGTAGTAGCTCAGAGGCATGACTTTAGTAACAGCAACTGCTGATAAGGTTTTATACCCTTTCTACAGAACTTGTGCGATTTACAAAGCACTAACAAACATTATAATGACAAGCCTCTTGCAGAAGTGCCATCAGTATCTGTACCATGTAATGAGTTATAACTCATCCTATGGCAGGCCTTCATCTTTGCGGACCCAGTTCAGCAAAGTCTTTAACCAGGTGCTGAACTTCCTGTGAGGTAATGCATGTATGAGAGCACTTACAGAACAGGCAGGGACTGACGAATTGGAATACATCCAGTAGGGAAGGGTAAAGACATTTTTGGGCTCCTGATGGCCTCACCTTTTTATATTTCTCACATGTACATGCATTTTTATACATTAGCAGATAACAAGGCGTGACCATGACAGTAAAAGACACGTCTCGCATGCAGAGCATAGTGATGGTCCTGTTCACTGGCTACTTTAACATAGTCTGAATTGAATGAAGTTACACTTGTCAGGTATTATTGCACTCAGTAGCGTTTTTCCACTTTTGGTAAAAAGTTTTCAGATGAGTATGTCTCTCCAGCACCACGGTTGTTTCTCATTAATGGTGTGTGTTTCATTCCTTGCAGATTTTGCTATTTAATCTGCAGACTCAGTAATTCAACGTTATCTCACAACATTCAAAATTTCCCCATGTTACTTTCTACTAGATTCATTTAGAAAACCTAGCCCAGACAAAACAATTTAACAGCTTTTTAATGTTGGTTGCATAGTTATTTTGCCAAAGCTCAAGTACACTGAAATTTTGGTAATAAACATTGCTTTTGCCAGTAAAACCTCCAGTTTGCCTCCCAAGCCAGGAGAAAATTGGAATTCTGATACCTTAATGAAAGGAAAAGCATTAATAAGTGTTTCTTTCATAAAATCAGTGTGAGTATGTATCATTGCATCAGATGGTTTTACAGAAACTATTTTAATGATGTACATAATGGAAATACAGCAATTCAACCCTAGAAACACCTTTTAGTTGGCAAATCAATTAAGATATGTAAAACTAGACAGTTCACTGAAAATTGCTTTGTGTTCACTTTTATAAAGGGAATGACTCCTGCAGGGAATCTCCTGGGAGAAAATAATGGATTTTCTCTCTGGAAACATTGGATGTCCAGTGCAGCCACCCCAACAAACTTCAGTTTCCCAAGTAGGAAATATCTAAAGCCACACGCGAGATTCCACTATCCAAACTGAAGACACCACATTTAGACGCAACTGAAGACACTACACAGACATGCTATGCTGTATTTCTATGAAGATGGCCACTCTGTTGGAATCGTTGGTACCAGCATCACCCTTGTTTTATTTTTATCTGTCAGAAGAATGTGTCAGTCTTTCACTTCTTTTTAAGATCTCCTTGGTCAGTTTTCTTTTGTGGTAACTTTTCCATGTTCTAACAGATAAAAAGTGCTATCATAGCCACCTCTCAGACTTCAGTGTCCTTTTATGACTTCGGTTAGCAGAGCTTTGTGATTTGTTATTGCTAAATTTTAAAGCATGTGTATTTTAACATCCTCCAAATACAACTTGTCTGAACCATAGGCGTGGTTTGAGGCAGTGCTTTTTCATTTGTTAGTAAAAAAGAAAAAATACCGTTTGAAGAACTCTTTTTCTCAGCAGTGCCTGATGCTTTTGCCCTCCCTGGCTTGGGAAAAGGGAATGCAGCACAGGCAGGCTCAAGCAGCCTGGTTCAGCTATATTGATCCATGATCCTCAGCATTAACCAGCCACGGCATGTTTCTGGAGACTGTTAATAAGTGTTTAAGGGGAAGAGGCAGTGTAAAACATAGAGAAGTAACACTGACACTCTGACCCTTTTCAGTTTGTTGTCTAAATGGCTAAAATAGACATCCAAGCTTTCCAAACCCAAGCTTACCTTGGGGTCCAGGGTGGCCTATTGGCCCTGGTAATCCTACAGAGCCATCATCTCCTCTTTGCCCTGCTTCCCCAGGAGGCCCTGGGATTGCACGGCACGAATCATCTATTTTTCCTGGTTCACCAGGGTCACCTGGAATGTGTAATAGGAAAATAAATTAGAAGATTGGTTAATAGCTCCCATGTGAAAAATCAACAAAACTGTTAGCTGGTTTTGTTATTCAAGGGTATACTGTAAGTATTTTAAAATCCTGAATTATCAAGTCTCACTGCTTTTAATTTTACTTTTAGTCTTTTAGCACAGTATTTAACAGCATGGCAAGCATGTGTTAGCAAGTGTATGCTAGCTGATACATTATTTGCTATATGGGTTTTGGAACAAAATTAGAATTAGATCAGTTTAGTCAGATTATGAGTTCAGCGTTTGTAGTAATCCAGTGTTAGGATTCAAGCTTTTTCTAAATTTTGGTTAGAAAGCATCTTGTGTGACAACCAAAAATCAAAATGATAATTTGGAACAAGTGTGTTTTATGAGTCTAATTGACATCATAGTATGAGACTTCTCAATGTAGCATTATCATGATGTGGGTCTCCATGGAAGTGCTAGCTATTTATGTGAAAACTGCTACAGCAACATAGTTCTAATACAATATTGACTGTTCCAAGCAGCCAAGCCAAGAATACCTTCTAATAAAAGTGGAATGTATCTGTACAGAAGAAAGCTCACATGAAAAGAATAATCACTAGTCATTAACTTACCTATGAAACCTGAAGGATTTGAAAAATGGAGAGCAGATTGCATCCATTGTGGTGCAGGTGGAAAGAAGTTTCAAGCATGTAAATGAGAGTAAAGAATGGAATGAGAACTGAAATAATTTACATGATGTAGCAGTAGAAACAAACACATAGTTCAGAAATTTTTACACAACTCAAATGATAAATCAATTAAGTTGGGGTTTTTTTCTGAGATAGTTTAAATTATCTGGATGCAAGTAAACATTAGTAAGATATATATGAATAGAAAGATCATGGTTACAATTCAGTGACAATGAGCAACAGGTTCATAAGTACCTGTGGGACCTCTGGGACCAGGTTTTCCTTGAAAACCTTGGTCTCCTGGTTGTCCTATAGCACCAGGTGGACCCTGTGGACCATGGATTCCCATAGGACCTGTAAAGAAAACAGTTGTTCAGTTACATGTAGATGCATTCCAATAAGGTGAACACATAAATAAGATGAAGTCTGGCTGCTTGAGTAACAAAAAATTCTTGAGACAGCTCAACTCTGTTGTCTCCCAGAAAGAAATGCACATTTTATCTCTTCTTTCCCTGGTCTTGAACTGAATTAAAATTTATGACTTTTCTGTTTGTAGAGATTGGAAGGGATTGATGTAGACAGAACTTCTCTACAGTGTGTGCAAGCAGCAGAGTATCTAGATCCCTGTTTTCAAACTAAAGAATCTGTTGAAAGCCCAAAGCTATTGATATGGGGCAGATGTGAGACTCTGCGTTAGTTCAAAAACATCTGCATCTTCCATAGTTTCTCAAGACCCCTGTAGAGAGGTCAAGGTTTGCTTTATCTGGCAGACTCAAAAGTTTTACTGCCTTGTTCTCAGGTTGGTAGGGGCATCTTCAAACAAGTTGTTGGAAACAGTACATGTGAATCTGGCTCTACTCTGGCCCTCCACCCCAGCCCTATCTTATCTGTAGATAACAGGACAGAGCTATGAAATATCGAGCCTATCCCTTCTGTCTGGCCCAGTCTCCAACGGCAGTCCCCTGTGCACCAGGCTCAGTTGCATAGGGCTGGGCATAAGTGCACACAAGAGTTAAAAACATCTCAGATCATACCCTTTAGTCCTCTTCTGCCTGGGTTCCCTGCAAGACCTCTGGCTCCTTGTTGCCCTCGCTGCCCAGGATTACCTGGTGCCCCTCGAACACCAAAATCACCTGGATCTCCTCGCACAAAGACAGTCTCTCCAGGAGGACCAGGATTCCCAGGCTGACCTATGGTAAAAGAACTTCAGTCTTAATATATGCACAAAGCATAAACATTTAAAAAATAGCCATGTTCCATTGTGTTTTTTTGCTTTTAGGATTTTTCCCAAAACACGCAGCCCTTGCGTGTTTCTGGAAATATTAGCATTAGCCTTTGTCCAAGGCATTGTAAGGAAGACAATAATAGGAATAGCTCCCAAAACTATGTAGATTCTGTGCAAGCAAAAGGCAGAAAGTTAATGTGACATAGACTGAGACACTGTTTTTCTATATTTATTATACTGCTGCTTGCCCTTCCAATCTCCATGCCCTATTTTCTAATGGGATGTAAACCTTTGTAGTGGGTAAGGAAGGGTTCAGATAATGTAAAGGTTCAGAACAACTTGAAAGAGCTCAATCTGAGGCCATAATCTACAGGAATTGACTGGATCCCTTGGCAACTCCTGTGTGTGACAGAAGTGAGGTCTACAGAAATGCTTACAAAAGAGTTGCCAGCTTTAGCTTTCCCAGGGCTGGATTTAGATTGGAAAACTTTCTGTGGGTTTACCAACCATGGCAGGCTTCTGGACAAGGTGTTCTATCCTTCTTGCTAGGAAGAAATCTTATTTCTATTTGCTTCCATGGAAATTGAGATATCTTGTAGCAGCAGGACTTGTACAGAATTACTGTACAGGCCAGAAAACTGGATCTGGAGATCTGTATTTTATCCTTGCTCTGGAGATGTATCCAGTGTTCATTTCTCTGTGTATTCTCTGAGGTATTGATTTGGGTTCTATGCACTTTCATACGTTATTCCACAGACCATAATCCAGGGGCTTTTTACATGATCAAATCTGGTATTTTTGGTTTTAATACCTCTGATGCCATCAAAACCAGGTGGTCCTTGATCACCTGGAGGACCAGGAGAAGCACTATCAGGAGACCTTCCCATAGGTCCAGTGGGTCCAACAGGTCCTCTTCTACCTAAGGGATAACATTTTACAAAAAAAAAAGAAAGAAGAAAAAAAATCTGAGGTTTTTTTAGATTACAGAAATAAGTTACTAACTAGAAGAATGCTGACGTGTGAAGTCGTGGAGGTAATGTATGCTTTCACTTGTATACTGAACATACTAGTGATTAGGCTAATGAAGGTATCTTGTAGAAATGGTAATATTTGTTATCTTTTAAAATTTTTTATTCTTTCCATAAAAAATTATTTCCATAAAATCCACTTAAACTAAAGAATGCATCGTCACACATTGGCGTATTGCCACAAATAGCTGGCTTTCTCCTTAATTCTAATAATGGGAGAAATGGTAAAAATCTAAGACAGGTGAGGACTATGAAATCATTCTGCCTGGGACAGGATAAGTATTCACAGATTGTTCCTAGCAGAAGTTGAGTTCAGCTATCCTAAAAACCTCAGTGAACAAGATGAACTCACTAGCCTTAAATGTATTTTCTTCCTAATTTGTAATCTGGATTTTTGTAAAATAAGATGTTAGTGCCCTTACATGTGACAGGCAGGAAGAGTTAAAAGTTATCATCCTCTGTATGACACTTTTGAATAGTTGCAGCTTGTTAGCACGTGTGTTGCACTCTGTTGCCTTCTCTTTTCTACAAGAAACAAAATCTAGTTCCTTCAGTCTTGTTTTTGCCCTATCCTTCCATTTACTCTCTAGTGAGTTCTCCCTTATTTATCAAAGCTGGACACAGTATACCATGGGAGGCCTTGACCATCCTATGTAAAGCAGTGTTAATACATCTTAGAATGAAACTTTTTTCCGCAAAAGCACCATTCTGTTGAATCGCCCAGTTCATGAACTAGTAACTGAAATAAGAAAAACGAATGTGTCTTCATCTTAGACACATTAATCTCACTAGAATTCACCTCCACCATTTTTCTTGTGTGTTACGTGACACTGTGGCAAAGTTTGGTAGAGTAAAGCTAATGTCACTTCTAATCACAGAACTGCTGAGGCTTGAATGGTCCTCTGGAGACCTTCTAGTCCAACCCCCTCCTCAAAGCAGGGTCAGCTAGAGCAGGTTGCCTAGGACTCTATCCAGCTGGTTTTTTAGTATCTCCAAGGATGGACACTTCATAACTTCTCTGGGCAACCTGTTCCTGTATTAAATTACCCTCACAGGGAAAACAAAATTTTTCCTTATTTAAGTAGAATTTCCTGTATGTCAGTTTCTGCCCATTGCCTCTTGTCCTGTCAGTGGATACCACTATGAAGAATCTGTCTCCATGTCCTTCCTATCAAATACTTACACATTGATAAAATCCCCCCTGAGCCTGCTCTTCTGGAGGTTAAGCAATTCCCACTCCCTCAGCCTCTCCTCATATGACAGATGCTCCAATCTCTTAACCTTCTTAGTGACCCCTCCTTAAACACTTGTTTTTTCTTATTTCTATGCAATTCCTGTATGACCAAGGCTCTTAAATAATCATAGCAATCCTGTGATACATTTCCATCTTGCATTTACATCAGAATAGCTGATAGATTTATTATATTTCTGTGACTACCAGATCTCTTGCACTCTTTTTCTTCAGGAATTTCTTCACAAAAGGCAACTCCACCTAGCAGTTCCCTCAGTCTGTCCAAGTCTATAATTTTCTATTCTCATTCTTTCCTCTCCTGTAACATAATAAACAAGAAATACTGGGGTGTCTGTATCTACTCGGGAAACATCAGTATGTTATTGCAATAGAAATGTTTTTAGCAAGGGAATCTTCTGGTTATGTATTAATGTTCATGCTAACCAGGGGAAGAGCTTCATTTTCACTCTGCAGGGCACCACTAAGGAGAAAACCCTTTCTTACCTGGGAATCCTGGGAATCCCCTTTCTCCAGGGGGACCTGGAATAGAAATACCAGGCCATCCAGGTTCACCTCTGTCTCCTTTTGGTCCAAGTTCCCCTGGGTGTCCTGGGGGCCCTGTTTCACTTTGACCTTTATAGGAAAACAATTATGTACATAAAACTTACAGTGAGTACAAATACAGATGTGCAGAATAGAAATACCAGCTGCAGATGTTCCTCCTTGCATGGGTTGCCTAGTGCTATTTTTCTGGTTCTCTCTTGGAAGCGGATAGAATTTTGTTGAATCTGGCCTTAATTCATCTCTTTCAAAGAAAGTCATCTCCTTGCTTTAATGCTCTTCTTCAGGGGTTATTTTATATGGTGGTGTTATTGTCTGTAACTTGAAATGTAAACTGATTGCATGGTCCTAAAATTAATTTTCTATCAGCATAAATTTGTAATCTCTAGGTAGATGGTGAGGACTGTTTTTTAATACTGCTTCAAAAATACCTTTTGAAAGTTGCAAATAGATTAGTGTGGGTGAAATCCAGGTTCCTCTTAAGTTTGTGGCACAACTCCCACAGACTTTAACGGGGCTGGGATTTCATAAGTCTCCTTTTAATTTGTTAGTTTTATCTCCTACATATAAAAAACCTAGAGACTTGGCTCTACTTTGAATCATCTGCACTGAACATTTCATTTTATAAACAGCCTTGAAAGGTTCCAACAAAACTATGAGTAATGGAAGTTTTAAAGTTTTCCCCACAAATAACTTCAGGTGTGTCATTAGGCACACTACATTCTGCTTGAAAGTTTAGTCTGAGCCTTAATGATATCTTTTGGGCAAGGCAAAAATCAAAATAACGTGTATTATTCCTTGCACATTCAGTCAAGTAAGAGAAGATTTTCTGTTCCACATAGCTATTTCCCTTCTTTACCTGGAGCTCCTGCAGAACCTTTTTGACCTTTTAGTCCATCCAAGCCATCCAGTCCGGGCAGTCCAGGAAGACCTGAGAGGTATTACAGGCATGACCAGGTGCCACAATAATCCTTTAAAGTCACAATTTAAAATTATGCCATTTTTTTTCTGACAATGCATTCTGGATCAAGACAGAGTATTTGCTGAATTTGATTCTTATTGGCAGCTGAAGACAAGATCACATTGCACCTGAGTGCAGTCTTTTGGGAAAGGAAAGTGTGAAAAATCTGAAAATAGGAATCATAATAATCACATCAAAGCAATCAGAAAACATGCCTTGTAATCCTTTAGGTATTTCTATACTGCAGCTAGCTCAGTATGGGCTAATTTTCTCTGTAGTGAACCTGGTGTCTGTGGCTAGGCTGCTATTGCTACATGTGATTATCTAGTCCAGAGTTAGCTGAGTTTATCACTACACGACCAGGTGACCAGGATGCAGACAGCTTCTGTTCCAAATGTAAGTGCGATTTAATCTAGCTGCACTAGAAAGAAGCTAAATTTTCACCTGGCTTCTTTTCCCTGGTCCTGCAGATTTCACACAGAAAACTATGCTTTTTTGCATCACACTGTTACAAAAATTCTTTAAACTGAATAGCACAAAGTCTTTGAAGACAACAAATCTGTAATTGAGACCTAAGCTGATGTGATAGTACAGAGCAGCTTTTGTCACTAGTGATGTTCACTAGATGAGCAGATTACAGGCTGAGCATTCATGATAGTCAGATATAACTTTTGCTTTATAATCTGTGCTTTTTTGAAAATTGCTAAAACACAATAAGTAAAAACACAGAAGGCAATTTTTTATCCTTTTTTAAATAAATTGAACTAATCTGAGATTGTGTTTGTTTACAGTGGAGGGTAAAAATATCTCCATGTCATTAGCACTTTATAGTTTTCTAAGTTATATAGATGAAGTATCAAATGTGAGGACGTACATCTATTAAATGCAGACAGCAGCCTATCACCTGGTGATAGGAACAGATTTGACAAAACCGATGAGTCATTTGGTAACAGGTTTCAAAGAGGTTTCAGACAGAGGAATAGACTTGGGACGCTTCTTGCTCCAGAGAGAGACAGATGAGAGTGGAGACTGATTGTTGAACAATATTGTCAGTGCCTATTCCTGTCTCTTTTTCACTTTTGCTGCTTATCTCTGTCTAATTTCCTTTGCCACCAGTTCCTCTCCCTGCCATGTAGCGTTCCCAGTCCAGTTGCAGTATTTTTTTTTTTTTTTCACAAATCTGAATTATCTTTCTGTCTCTCTCCTTTCCCCTGTCTAGCTACTTCCTGGCATAGAAGATGTAGGTTCTCTATTTCAGTTCCTGTGCTTGATCCCAGCATGTCCTGCAGCACGCCAATCTGCTGTATATCCAGAGCATGAATCATGGGAGAATTTATTGCTCTACTTCAGCACATATGAATGGGTTATTTTTTTTAAAGATGGTCAGTCTGGCAGGAATAAATCGCTGTAGGAACAGCAACACAAATGCCCTTCACCAAGTGCGTCACCTGCCAAATTTAAAGGTCTCTAGTTCAAAGATGGATCATCTGAGAAGGGAAAAATAAAAGGGCACTAGAGTTCTCTAACAGACACACAAAAAATAATAAACCCACAGCTTTTTTTCTCAGAAATGGTTGCATGATTTTAGTTAACATTTAACAAAGGAATGAAAAGAAAGGAAAAAAAAAATCCAGCCTGTAGCAAACACTGGTCTGGAAAAATCTTAAATCCAAAAGATTGTTTGAAAACTGGCAAGACATTGATAATATATTCTGTATGTAATCCCCTTTATAAAATGGGATACTAGTAATCCAGCCTGTAATATCTTCTATGCCCCTAGTTAACTGCTCTTCAACTTTTCATTACATTCTAAGTTTCACTCCTGCTTTCTGTAGCCTTCTTCTGCTTTGGGCACGTTTCCATTTTCAAATTTATGTAAGAGTTGCATGCCAATTTGGGGAATTTAACAGTGGTATTTTAAAATTATTATTAACTCCTAACTATTTTTGGCACCCAGGTCACCATTTAAAACTTTTTTGATCTTTAGCTCATTCCGTCAAGATTGATGGCTTGGTTTACTTGCTTTCCAGGGAATTTCTGACGCATTTGCCAACAATCCATTATAATATCAGCACTTGTAATTCTAGATTTTTGCATTGCTAGAGTCCCATATTTCTAGGTACAGCTGAATTGGCTGACCTACGTATGAACCACTGTTTCTGTATTTTACAGCCCAATTCAGCTTCTACTCACACAAGTAATTCTGCTGATGTTAATATTACTTGCTTCATCAAGGATTACTCACACAAGTAAGGTTGCCAGACTAAGCCCTTAACTAGTAAAACTATCTCTGTAATAAAGAAAATGTTGTTATGGTTTGGTAGATGCTGTTTAACTTTTTTTTTGAACTGAAAGTTCTTCAGGAACAAGACATTTAATGTAAATGAGAAGTGGTTAGACTAACAAGGCTGTGTACTTAGCTATGAACAGCCAATTAACCATTTCACTTCTAATGCTAGCAACAATATTTATTGAAAATAGCATTAAGATCTATATTCTCTGATTGAATTGGAATACAAATTCCATTCAGTTATCATTACTGGGTATAATTTCAAAGGTGTTAACCTTTTTTTCAACTATGCTGGCAACTTATAGAATCCTAAGGCCTAGTAGGAAACTTGGTCTCTGAAGAACTGCCATTTGGAACTGAACTCTTCCCTCTGCAGCATGTGTGTTAATTTGTTACGGTTCCTGTGCAGCTCTTTGGGATAACTTCTGCACAATACAGAAGAAAAGTGTCTTACCACTTGTGACAAGAAGGGAAGAGTCCATCTGCTACTAAGAAGTTTTCATCAGAAGAATGGTTTTTTTTCTTTTGACCCCTTTGAATTTAGACATCCCTCTCACTGCAGATCTCTGCCTTTGTTACAGTAAATATTGTTTGCAACAATGAAACATCCTCTTTCAGATTATGCACCAGCAAGGAATCTGTCATGACAGTTTAAATCAGCACCACTTACTTACTGCAAGCAATCATAAATGGTTTCCATTTTTCATTTAAATTTTCAGTTAGCTTATAAGAAACCTTCTCATTTTTCCCTTAGGCTGGATTTGGAAAAGTGAATCCATTGTCCTCTCTAACCATCATCATAGCCCTGTTACTTTACTGTGATTTCTACATATGGGTCATTAATATTCTTCCTGCCCAGGAACTGGTTATGAAGCACACTATAACAGAGAGAGGATACAAAGTACATAGTTGATTACTTTTTTTTATGAAACATTAATGTAACTTATAATTTCAATATATCATTCTGAGTATAGTAAAAGTTAATAATGTTCTCCAGCAAAAACAACTGTATGGATGAACTACTCTTCAATCTAAACAGAACAATCATTGTGAGAAGTGTAAATTAGGATTTGGAGGAAACATTTCTACATTAAATCCACCAAAAATCAGTTTTTGGAGAAAACAAAACAACAACAACAAAACCCAAGTTATCTTATCACAATTTCCTAAAACAAATCTGTAAGACAAAACAGTCCACAGCAGTCTGCTGGTTTTGTAGAGTAACAGTGGCACTCCATGGTGAAAAGGTAGAACACAGCATAATTTAAGTGAAAGTGAGACATCTGAATTACTGCAAGCTCCTTTTTCTTTCCTTAACTTCTGCGATTCGTTACATCAGCTGAGCCAGAATCTGTTTATACATTTTTTTTTCTTGTTTTTAATGGTAGCCCAATTTTCTGAAGTAGCATTTATGTTACTTTTCAAAGGTGATGCGAACTGGCTTAATTCTTCGAGTAGTTTAAGAGAACACAGAATCAAAATTCCATTTTCACTACCAGACGGGTATTTGTCAGGTGCTGCTACATTACCAGTAGAACTGCACTGTGTACTGTTTACCTTTTCTGCCTTGGGATCCAGCTAATCCTTGCAATCCTGGAGGTCCCAAAATTCCGTATTTCCCTTTTTCACCAGGTTCTCCTGGCAATCCCTGAGGACCTGTAGCTCCTGAGAGGGAAAAAATAAACCAGTGAATATGCAAATCTATTAAACTGTTGATTTCTTTTTTTTTTTTTGGGGGGGGGGCTATGCAGCACACTGCGTTAATCAAGAGGTACCTGAAGGTTTATGGAAATGTATGAAGAACTGACAGATCTTGCTCTCTGAGACTGAGCAGACTATTGCTGCTGTATATAGGTACTGAAATAGCTTTCAATATACGCCTTCAAATGATCTCTGATTTCTCTAGTGTTCTTCACAGGGGTGCCTCCTCAGCTGCATTTTCCTGTTCCATATCTCTTTTGAGCTGTTATATGGCACTATTTTTTAAATTTTGGCATTACCTGGTAATCCAGGTATTCCTGGGTATCCAGGGTCACCCTTGGGTCCTGGTCTTCCAGGTTGCCCTTGGATACCTGGTGAACCCTTCTCTCCTGGGAATCCACAGAGTCCTTAAAGAAAAAAACACAATCTAGTATTTATTTGTGTGAAGTTGCTCATTCTTCATCTCATGGTAAGTGTAAAAATATAAAAGTTCAGGAATGTGTTTCTTGACTAGAAAAATAATTTTATTAAAGTAATTCAGATCCTTGCATCTATTTATTAGCAATGAATTATACTGGTCTCTCTGGTGATATCTGAAAGGGCAGCAATGGCTAGCAAGATATAGCCAAGCGAGGCTTTATTCTGGTGAGTATTGGTATATTCAGCGGTGCTGTACAACACTAGACTCTACCTCCTATGTTCATGCTACCCGTATTGCACATCATGATGCCTCTCCAATCCCCGGGTTTATAACTATAGAAAATACCACTCAATACACACAGGAAGCAGAGCTCCCTCTCCACTAACAAAGCTTAGACAAAATAAGTTCTTAAATCCAATTTTTCCTTTCAGCCAGACAGAGGTACCTGGTAACCCTGGATCTCCAGGAGGCCCTTTTCGACCACGTGCACCAAGCAGAGGAGTTGGGTCACCTCTCTTGCCTGTTGAGGTACAATAACTTTCATTTCATGCAAGTATTCTTTTCATCCACAAAACCAAAGCCATACAATTTTGTAAGAGCAGATAATTCACTCATAGATATTAACAGCTATAAAAGAGACTGAGAGAACACACAATGAAAAAGCTTTGGCACATGCAAATTATCTGCCAGCTCATCTTGTCTTGGAGTACTAACTCAGTTTGTGTTTAGTATGACTCCTGGCAGTATTCATGTAAATTTCCCATAATGAAACAAACAAACAAACAAAAAAACCCCAAACAAAAAAACAAAACAGAAATTATGGGAATTTTCCCGATACTGATAGCATATACTGAAAATGAAAGATATTGCATAAATTCTCTATAACACTTTATTAAACAAAGAGAACTCCCAACATAGGTTTGTGAGGATCTGCAAAATCAACACAGCGTGAGTCTATTTACTCAGTAAAGACAATTTTAGGGACTAGCCAGGGACTTTAAGCCAGCATACCTTCTTCTTTCTGTCTGTGGTAAAATTCCTTCTGTCTATCACAGAATCAATAATTCTGAGCAGTGTTCCTCACATTGTCTCTACAAATGTGCAACCTCTCCTTCCTATTCATGCTGTCTCCACCTCTGCTGGCTCTTTCCTGCTTTAGTTTTAAGGAGAACTTTTCCAGTAAATTTATTTTCAATACATTTCATAGAAGTTCTCTTTACATTGAGTATTGTTCTTTACTCTTTTTTGTAGGATATATTCCCTGGCTGAGAAGGTCTTGAATTTTTGAAGAAAAGGAAAACGTAACTGATAAAATAATCTCTCCTGTCCCCTTACTGCTTCTTTCCAGGCAATGATTTAATTTTGTAATTTATTAGCAATGAAATCCTGCCCCAAGGGAATTTGGAATATGATGGATGACACCATTTTGTATTTCTTTGAAACACTTAAAAGAACCCTAAATATTATAGCTAAATTTTTCAGAGTAATCTCTACCTATGCAAAAACCAATATGCAAAACTTCTTTTCAACTGAATAATTTTGCATTCATGGGTATGAACTCTGCCTCATTCATTATGCTACACTTCCAGAAGTTCCAAGGATTCAAAAATCATCGCCTGGAAAACACCAGAAAATAAGTGATATAAAAGAAATAATAAATCATGTTGGAATATTTTAAAAATTCTACATGTCTGTATAACACCACACCGTAATACCATAAATGACTGCACTTTCTCTTATTTAATTTGACAAATTTTACAGATCCATAAGAGTGGATTTTTCACATGTTTGATGGAATATTTAAACTCTATGAAATTTGACACAAATTTATCTTCTAAATTAACAAGACCTACTTTAAAAGGAACAACCTGTTAAAGAATATACTGAAATGCAAATTTTCCCTTAGGTAAGTCAGACTTGTTTCTAATGACATTCAAGTTTTAATTATTTTAACTTCTGTCCTGTTTTCCCTTTTCTATTGAGTACTTGCCATCTATGAGAGCATACACGTCCTAACAATATTGCTTTCTTTCAAAAGCATGTCTGTATAAACTCATTACCTTTATATCCTTTTGGACCAGTCAGTCCTGGATTTCCAGGGATTCCTGGTAAACCAATGTCACCCTGATTTTTTTAAAAACAAAATAAAAATATTTGACATATGATATGTATAGATCTATAAGAACATTTGGTTCTCTCACACTGGTAAACAGAGCAGCAATCAATATGAATAGCAAAACTGTATCTTAAGCTCAACAGAAAAGCATGCTGTCTTTGTCACAAGTCTAACACTGACCACTAATACTTCCAAGAAACTGTAGATTAGATTCGCTAATCATTTTGAATTTGTGTTTTTAAAGTTTATGCTAACTCTTGGCTTGAACAGCTTAAATTCCCCACAGATGGCTTGAGTAATTTGATTTAAAAGGTACCATAAAAATATACCAAATATTGTTGTATGTCACCCAAAATTTACTACAAACATTAATCAGAAATATGTTGTGATGTAACAGTAAAAATGTAAAGATTTCTCTACTTTTCCTTTTGAATAATGACCTGTAACCATCAAAACAGATTGTATCTACAAAGAACTATAATAAAAGACAAGGAGATATATCCCTTTACCAAAAAAACCAACTGTGCTCTATGTTTCATGTAATCTCACTGCCTGTCTATCTAGCATACAAGCCAGTGAAGAATTTTACCTTATATGCATACGTGACGCATGTGGTTTTGTATATTTGTTCTTGAGCAATATTGCTTGCCTGGGTTCTGTTTGGTGCAAATTGTTGGAATGGGCACAGAAGACTTGGTTTGTCTTTTCTGTTGTCTTGGCTGCTCCACATAGCAAGGTATGAAGAAGCAGCTATATATTAACATCATACTTATGCTGCTGCTATGTTTTGATCTTCGAAGTAAGTGATTTGTCAATCTGTTTTTAGGAATAATGTTAAAAACTTGTGCGTCCATTTTTTGCCCCCTAATTGGTGCAGTGTAGCCTGGACTTCCACCAAGTGGCAATATAACAAAATCACAACATGCTAGGAGAGAGGGGAGAGGCTCTTTGTTGACTCTGACTAGTTCCTGCTAAAATGTAATCAAAGCACTGAAGTGTTGCATTAAGGAATTTACCTTTCCTGTTATACTGACAGTCTCTTCTCAAGGAGAAACATCTAATGGGTAAGTACAACAGAAGTATCCTCCATCGTATTTCTTGGAGGCAGGAGATAAGTGCGCAAGGTCCAGGACATTTTCACTACATGTCATCTACCTGGACTTCTGCAAAACCTTTGACATGGTCCCTCACCACATCCTTCTCTCTAAATTGGAGAGGTGTGGATTTGAAGGATGGACTGTACGATGGATTAGGAATTGGCTGGCTGGACGCAGCCAAAGGGTTATGATTAATGGTTCTGTGTCAGGGTGGAGGCCGGTCACGAGCGGTGTCCCTCAGGGGTCCATCTTAGGACCGGTGCTCTTTAACATCTTCATCAATGACATAGACGATGGCATCGAGTGCACCCTCAGCAAGTTTGAGGATGATACTAAGCTGACTGGTGCCGTCGACACATTGGAAGGAAGGAAAGCCATCCAGAGGGACCTGGACAGGCTGGAGAAGTGGGCCCGTGTAAACCTAATGAGGTTTAATAAGGCCAAGTGCAGGGTGCTGCACTTGGGTCAGGGCAACCCCAGATATTTGTACAAACTGGGGGGAAGATCTCCTTGAGAGCAGCCCTG
>NW_010132263.1:0-384 GCF_000699245.1 Pterocles gutturalis
CAGCGCCGCATACAAACACCCGCCGAACGAACTGCGTGGCGTGTGCTGCCATCATATCGTAAGCCAGCACTGTCCAGTGCAACAAAATCATCGCCCGAGTTCTTCTCCTTGAGCTGATAAACACTGCCACAGGGAGAACATAGCGCATATAAGACTTCACATATCAGCACCCTGAGAACAAATGGCCCAGCATCGTGACCAGCAAGTTGCTTAACTAATACAAGAAATGAGTATAGCAAATTATTAAAGCACGTGCTGGTAAGACTTGTCGTTATCTCAACCCTTCTGCCACCATGTTGGAGCGCCAAAATATTGTCTTGGTGTCAGGACCACCACCACCACGTGGTCGCAACACCGCCTCCCCCCCCCCCCCCCCCCCCCGGC
>NW_010132263.1:404-8691 GCF_000699245.1 Pterocles gutturalis
AAAAGTGGAACCTCCTGAGTTGAGATAACGACGGTTTTTTAATAATACCACACAAGGAAAGCAAAAGAAAGGAGAATATAACAATAAGACAAGATATAGAGTACAATGGAAACACCGATACAATGAAAATCTCACCACCACGAGCTTCACAAAAGAGACCCCTCTCCCGGCTAGCTTCCCCTTATATCCCGGGCATGACGTCAGCATGGTATCGAATATCCGGCTATGCCCAACTCCCAGCTTCTGTGAAGAATTAACCCTATCCCAGCTGGACCCAGGACAACATCCTACACATTGCATTTACAGCCAACATAATTAAAATGTGTACATTTCTTTAGTCCTTGCAAACATCCCCCACCTCTGCATGAAATCCTACTGTCTTCCACCTGTTGACTTACTGGTTGCCCAGGACCATGCTTCTGAGTATCTCCAAGGATAGACTCTACAACATCTCTGGGCAACCTGTGCCAGCACTCAGTCACCTTCACAGTGAAAAGGTGTTTCCTAGTGTCCAGAGGGAACCTCCTGTGTTTCAGTTTGTGCCCGTTGCCTCTGGTCCTGTCACTGGGCACCACTGACAAGAGCCTGGCTCTGCCTTCTTTTCACCCTCCCTGCAGGTATTTATATACATTCCTAAGATCCTGCTGAGCCTTCTTTTCTCTAAGCTGAACAGTTCCCAGCTACTTTCTTCATAAAAGAGATGCTCCAGTACTTTCACGATCTCTGTGGCCCTTCATTGGGCTCTCTCCATGTCCATGTCTCTCTTGTACTGGGGAGCCCAGAACTAGACACAGTACTCCAGATGTAGTTTCACCAGCACTGAATAAAGGGGCAGGATTACCTGCCTCATCCTGCTGGCAACACTCCTCCTCACACAGCCCAGGATACTGTTAGCTTTCTTTGCAGCAAAGGCATATTGCTTGCTCATGTTCAACCAGGTGTCCACCAGGACACCCAGGTCTTTTTCTGCCAAACTGCTTTCCAGCTGTGTGTCCCCCAGTATGGGTTGGTACCTGGGGTAATTTCTTCCCAGGTGCAGGACTTTGCACTTCTCCTTGTTGAACTTCAGGAGGTTCCTGGCAGCCCACTTCTCCAGCCTGTTGAGGTCCCTCTGTGGCACAATCCTCTGGTGTATCAGCCACTCCTCTCAGTTTGGTGTCATCAGTAGTCTCGCTGGCCATACACTCTACCTCATAATTCAGATCATTAACAAAGATATTAAACAGGATTGAGCTTAGTATTGACCCTGAAGGTACACTGCTAGTTATTGGCCTCCAACCAGACTTTGTGCCACTGATCACCTCACTCTGGACCTGGTAGAATGATTGGTGACCCAGTCAGCTAGTTTTCAATCCACCTCACCTCCTGCTCATTCAGCTTATACTTCATCAGCTTCTCTATGAGTGTCTTATCTAAGACAGTGTCAGAGGCCTTACTGAAGTCAAAGTATGCACCGTTTTCCCCTCATCTACCAAGACAATAATTTAATTAAAGAAGTTTATTAAGTTGATCAAGCATGACTTCCCATTGGTGAATCCATAGTGACTACTCCTGACTACCTTTTTGCCCTTCATGTGTCTGAAATGTTCTTTATTTCTTTCCAAATCGTAACATTTGGTTTGCTTTTAGGGCTGCTACCAAGCACTGAGCTTATGTTTTCAAAGAGAACATCACTGTTTGGTGAAGGACTGTTGAGAAACTATTGAAAACTCAAGCAGCCTAAATCAACTGGGTATACACAACTGGATGTGTTTACAGGGGAGGACTTCCTTTTACAGAAATGTTAGGTCTTCTCCAGGAAACTGTATCTAAGAGTTCACTAATTCCATCTCAGCATTTATGAAAAGCTCCTCTCAATGGCCTTGTTCTCAGTGAGCTGACCTGGGTTGCCAGTGACCCTTCTGGTCTTCTGGTCACTCCACTTGCCCAGACCTGCCTTGGCCCCTGGTTGAGGGCAGCAGGTGAGACCTGGCTGGTGAGGGTCCTGCAGCTCCAGGTGCCTGGGCCTAAGGAGCCACTGGCCCTTGCTAGGCCAGGACACAACCCTTCTCACTGATTCTACAAGACTCTGGAGGGCTTTTTGCCACTGTGGTTTTAGATGAAGGCTTTATTGTTAGTTTTCATTCTTTTCACTATTTGCTTCTCAAACTCTTTCTTGGTCTGCATAATTCTGCCTCCTATATCTAAGCTGTCAACATTTATGAGGCTTTTCATTTTGTTTTATTTGTGTACAACAACATTTTGAAAAATACTTTCCAGTTTCTTATACTATCTTTTACTTTGCTGAGTAGCCATGCTGGCTTTATTTTTTCCTACTTTGGATCTTGTTTAGTAAGTGATATGCACTGGTGCTGCATTTGCTATATGGTATCCTTCAGAAATTTCCATGGTGCTAGGAAGGGCTTAATTCTCTTAGCTATCTCTTTTGGTTTCATTTTAAGACACTTCCTCATTTCTACATAGCTTCCTTCTCTGAAATAGAGCACAATAGTAGTACATCTTTTGGTCTTTTTTGTTCTTGTTGTGATGTTGAAACTAAATACATTCAGATCAGTGTTACAGAGTGTTACTTCTGCTATAAGATTTCATAAGCTTTGCCCTGTGAGATTTTGAACCACATTCTGCACATTGCTCACTAACAAGATTATTACAGCCTTCGGTTCTTTCTGTAATTCTTTGGGGAAATATCATGCTAGTTTGAATCCCCTTAGGTTGAACAGAAAACTGAACTTAACACTCCAGAGTATGGATGAACTTTCTAACAATCACACTGTTGTGTAAAGACATGTAGCAATTCCCCCTCTGGATGTCTACAAAATGAAAGGATGATCAGTGTTGCATCCTTTTGAAAAAAAGAATATGGGACATCCTTTCCAGGAGAGCACTGTGGGTGGACTGTACCAGGGAAAAAAATGCTTTTGTGAAGCCCTGACCTAGCATCTAAAGTGTGAAAGGTAACATCTTTTTGAACAAATCTGAGTGCTCATTGTTTCCTCCTGGCTTGCTCTAAGTGGCTTCCTGCTGGTTGCACTAACTACTTGAAATAGCCTTACAGGTAGCTATTTAAATAGCCAATAGCCACTTCAAATAACCATTCCTACCTTACTCAATACACTGAACGGAAATTTTAACAAAGGCACTGAACTCTGGGTTCTGTGAAGAGGCACAGACATTGAAAAATTAGGCATGTTTCCATATGAGTTTCAAATAGCTAAGTCTTAGAGGGTGTAGCTTTTAACTTTAAACCTAGTTTAGCCAAGCAGTGATTGAAGAATATTCTTGTTCCCCAGGCAAACATAACTCAGCTCCATTAAGAACATTTCAGACAAGTTTTCACACTCAGATGTTTTCATTTATGGAATGTGACTCCTATAACATTTGAATCAGAATGATGACAGTAAGTATATAAAGTATGGGATTTACCAGAGGAAAACCTAAAAGCCATAAAAAGCCATAAGACTCTTTTTTTTTTTCCTGCACCAAGTATTCTGAACTGTGAAATACAGAATTAAAATATGAAATGAGTTCCTGACACTAACAAGTTGGACAGAAAGGGAGTGTGATTTACAAGCTTTTAAAACATGTTCTCATTAATAGGTGTCTGAAGTTATTTAGTGTAATTTAGTGTACAACAAAATTTTGGATGAGGCTGTGGCTGAAGGTAGAATCTGCAATAAAATGTTTAATGGCTTTTGAATTTCAGGGAGTGCAGCAGAGTAATATCTACTTACTCTCATACCGTGTTTTTCTTTAGTGGCTTCTTCCAGTCTGATCACCACCATAAAAATTCACACCTGTCACTATCTATTTGTTTCTTTGTTTGTTGATATCTTTCTCTTTTCCAGTCTTCTTGTTTTTATATTTTCATTTAAGCAAAAGTTTTTTTGGAAACAGTTATTGGATACAGTGCTCTGAACTGTGAAATAATATTTTATATTTCTTAATTTGGTTTATGCTGAAGTATTTGTTTACTTTGAATTCTAGAGCCTTTTTTTTCAACATTCTAAAATCTGTAAAAATGAGATGTTTCATTTCATTTAAAAATGTATTAGTGTCCTTGGTTTCAAAGATCAACACAGAAACTTTTGTAGTGAATTGAGTACACCTCTTTGCAACTGAAACACTCTGTCTAAATAGCAGCATCTCCACTAGTAAATGCTGCACTCTCAAACACTTTACAAAGAGTGAAGTACAGACTCCTCTGCTCTCTTTATGTTTAATAATCTGGAGTAGTCTCAACCTGTGAACAAAGTAAGGCTTGAAATCGAGAGAAACGGAACATAGTAAATAGCGAATATTATCCCTTTAGGAACAGTGAAAATGACACGTAGAGAATTTGAAGGCACAGTTGTGGTTGGAATGCATATTCCTCTGCTTGTTCAGTGTTCAGTCTGTGGGCTTTTTCTGTGAGGAGTACTAAACTCCTGTTCTTGTCTTCTGGTTGTGAAGCGTTTCATAAGACATCAGAATCCTCTGAAATGACTACCCAGAGAAGAAGTCTCTCTGTTAACAGGCTTCAGTTTTGGTTCAGAAAGGCTAGCCTTTGAATAAGCTCAGTCTATATTCAAATCTTAATTTATTTGCTCTATTTTTATTATGCTTCCAAAAAGCACACTCTGTTTCAATAGTTGTCTCTTATAGTACTGTGCTGTTGCTTTTAATCCCCACCCTATGGCTTGCTGTTGAAGTCCATTCTGCTTACAGGGGCAGAGAAGTGCTTTGAGTGAGATTCTTAGATCATTACATGGTCTGGAGTGCAGGGAGTTCTGGGGAATCTGGGACCCCATATCAATAAGTCAGTTAGCAAAGCTGCTCCACAGACACTACCAGAACACTAAGGCTATAGGATTCCCAACAAATTCAATTATTTTTATGACCTTAGTTAGTTAATAACTAGAATATTCTGCTTCTTTCTGACTTCTCTCAAATGATACTGTCCTTTCGGTAGCTTTATTGTAACTTGAACCAACAAAGTCCCCTTTCAACTGTCACCGCTGCTTGATGGCATCTAGATCATAGTTATTGATCAAAAAGAGAACATTCCAACTCTACAAAAGCCCTAGAAGACAGGAAATGTAACACCTGAGGTCACAAATCAGGAGCATTGTGCAAGATCCTTAAACTCCATGTCATTACACTCCATGTCACTCACAGAGAAACATATTTGCTGTGTTCTGGTCTTCCTTATTGGCTAGCTATAGGCAGTTTCCTGCTCAGCTATTTACCTAAGTACTCTCGAGGGTCTCCACATACCTCTGATTTTCTCTAGGTGGGCATCCTTCCAAGGAATTTAGGTCATCTGAATGTATTTTTGAATACTGATCGAATGTCCATACTGCTCACTTAATTCTTGATGTTAAGGAGTTCCTACCAAAAAAGATCACTTCTCTACCAATATCATGAATTCCCTCTCTGTAACTACAATCTTTCAAAATTGTTTACTGTGTTCAAGGGGAACATGAAAGGAAAAAGATGGAAGACAGAATTTCTCAATAGCTGGCTCACGGCTGAAATTTACTTGTATGGGAGAAAGAAATGTCTGTGAATGTCCCCATTTTTAGTGCTCTCTTTAATTCACTGAAGTGCAAAGTCATACTACATACCCTTAGAAATTAAGGTAAACTGTGCAGTACACAGTGTAAAAGAGACTGGGCGCACTATTAAACATCAATTAAGAACTGCAAAGTATTCTGATTCAGTAATAGTCATGTTATGATTATGCAAGGGTGAAATAGATGTTGCAAACTTGCCAAGTGTAGGAAATGGACAGTAATGAAATTGCATGTTTGCCAGTCAAACCTCTCAAACATATTCTTACTACCACCCTGGTATTTCCTTCACTGTAACAGTATAAGGGGATGGCCAAGTTCTATGATCAATCTGTAGTAAGCATGTACATTCTTATAGGCATAAGTTAAAATCTAGCTGGAAAAGAGCTGGAATTTAGTAATCCAACAATGTAAACCTTGCACAGCACAGGCAGGAAAAGTGGCTGACAAAGATGAGAGCTTATTTTGCCTGCAGAAAGGAATGACACTAGTAGCTGAGCTACTACCATCAAGACAGCTTTGAGCACAGGGACAGACACAAGAAACGTATAATCATAGAAAAGAACTATAATTTTCTGGAACAAGATGGGGAGATTGAGAAAGGACTATTTAACAAGACAGAGGAGCACTCCATTTCAGTGCCTGGCACACACGTTCATGCACAGACATTATCTCCTTGGGAGGGGGCTCCTCCTGGCAAGTTGCTCCTGGCAGGTGGGGAAGGGAAGGAGCCATCCTGTGACACTGCAGACTTGCAGCCCCTATGCCGTCACATTGCAACTTCAGGCAATGCCCACACTCAGGAGAGCACACCTGTCGCTTGCCTCCTCACTCCTTCCTGCAATCCCTTCCCTCTGAAGCAGGAAGATTCTCCCATCAGGCCAGCACAAGGTCTCATTGTCTCCTTCTTTTGCCAGACTATCCCTCACTATGCTGCTAAGCTGTAAGTAACCTGAGGAGGCTCCTGGTCCCAGAGCTATCATGCCTGACCTCTCTTCCTATTGGCCACCTACTCACCCTCTTTTTCCCTCTGGCATCTTCCATGCTGCCTGAAGAGAACTTTGCTGCCCGCAGTATGAAAATATGTATGGATGGTGATTTTAAGGAAGTCAGTTTGATTATGCAGAAGTTTCTTCCAGATTCTGCTTCAGCACCCTCTAAGTATACCATTAAATTTACTAAGTGCTAGCCTGTGGTGAGATGGTTTGTCGGCTTTGTTCTGATGCTTTTCTCTTAACAGGACTAACAAGGAGATTAAGACTGTCTTGTGTGTTTTAGTAGACCGTAAATGAAAAGAAAGGCATACATGGTGACAGACCCTTTAGTATAGGCTGGATTAAATAAAATTTCCAGCACTCAATCTGACTGCCACAATAGTGATAAAATTATCAGGGAGTTAATGTTTATGAAAAATATTACCAAACCAGAGCTCTTTGCCTTAATATAGTGGTTTCTAATGTAAGTAAGAATAGCAAAGGTGGGGATGGAAGATGGGACAAAAAGTGCTACATCAGAAGTGTTCTGTGAATGTTTTTTAGGTAGGTAAAATTCATTATTTTTTCATACTGAGTTAATTGTCAGCTAGCAAAATGCAGTGAATTTTCAGACTGCAAGTCAGTTATAGAGCTCTGAAAATGCACATTTGGAAAAGAAGATCCATATTTAATTGTATAGCGTCGTCTTGTACAAGGTGTTTTTCAACAGTGACAGGAGGAATGCAGATAGAAGCGGATGGAAGCTTGAGTAAAACCAATCAAATTGCAGCAGCTTATGAGCTTGTCCTGTATTGCCTTGTTCTACGAATGTACATTTCTCATCTTATTTAAAAAGTAGATCATACCTGTGACTGTATGTAAGCTAATGTTTTCTATTTTGCAGTTTGGGTAGCAAAATTTACCAAAGTGGTCTATTAGTGTGACTCTTGAAATGAGATGTATCTGTTCCTGTTTGTCAGTCTGTAACTAAGGATTTCAATGTTCCAACTGTGACCTCTCTTTTGCTTTGAGAATATTATGTCTTTCTTCTCTCAAGATTTGTTTCTGTCATTCTTTCTTACTTCTAGTTGGAATAATTGTTGTTACACTATTCCAGTTTCTCAGTCTAGTTGTGTGTCAACACAGCTAGTACTTCTGCCTTCTTTTTTTCAGCTTTGGCAGAAAAGGCTTCTTGATTAACTGTATTCCAAGTTCCTTATGAAGACAATTTTTTTGCATTTTCCCCTACAGTAACACAAAAATATTTTCCTGTCAAATTACGTGCCAAGGGATATCTAATTAAGTCTAGATTCTAGAGATAAAATTCATCACTTTTTCTTGGTAGTGTGATTGCATAATGGTGTCATTTTTCACTCCTTACTCTGGTACAAGGAGTAGATTGTTTCCCTTAAATACAGCTAGATATCAAAAAATCTGTTGGAACAACTTGTCTAGTGACAATCCACTTCAATATTTATTTAATGTTCTCTCTGTTATAGTGAGTTTTACAAATGCAATCTTTGTAAAGCCCAGATGAATTAGACTGGCCAAAGGTGTATTGAATTGATCTGTTATAAAAATGAAACATCCAGTACTGTGTGCACAGTGCACCACAAATAGTTGACTCCCAGAAATAACCGTTAGGTCTCCAGCTAACAGACTATTCTTGAGCCGCCTTTCCTGTCCGCTGGTATCTCCCTAATTTTGTGTTTATATGGATGACTGTGCTTGAAAGGAGGAATCATAGAATCATAGAATGGCCTG
>NW_010132264.1:0-3492 GCF_000699245.1 Pterocles gutturalis
AGGTTTAGGCTGGATATTAGAAAAAAACTCTCCACTGAAATAATGATCAGGCATTGGAAGAGGCTGCCCAGGGAAGTGGTGGAGTCACCATCCCTGGAGGTGTTCAAGAAACGTGTAGATGTGGTGCTTAGGGACATGGTTTAGTGAGTTAGGTGGTGTGGGTTGATGGTTGGACTTGATGATCCTTGGGGTCTTTTCCAGCCTTAATGATCTATGATAACTTCTCACGGAAAGGACATTGGAAAAGAATGCTGTCTGAGATCTTAGAATGAAATCTGAGACATGAAATATCACTTGATACAAACTGCATGTTTTAGATTCAGCACAAAAGAAAGTTTTGCACCTTCCTCTCACTCAGATAGCCTAGGATTTCACTTTTTTCCTTTATTTTTGTATTGAACAAGCAAAATGTGGTACTGGTCAGGATCCAGGATTTTGTTTCCTCTAGTGAAAAGGAATTTGTAAATTAAAACTATATTTATTTAGTACTACTTAGGTTGTTTTTTGTAAGTAATGTGGAAGAACTGTTGGGGGATTATAGATGCAGAAAGAGGTATTTCTGTAATGATCAATGAATGGAGAGTAATGCATATATTTTGAGACAGATGGAGAGGTTTAACCAAACCTCACAATTCAGTAAGTAATTACAATGGTTTGCCCCTCCTATCACTTCTTTATTCTCCTTTAAGAAGCTCTTCCTCTTTTGGGATGTCTTTTATTTTATTTTATTTTTTTTTTTTTTCAGATTTTCTCTAATCCAAGAGTACTCTTTTTATAAGTTGCATGCTGTGTAAAAATTATCTCCTTCAAACCGTTCTTTAAGATTCAGCATTTAGTTCATCTTCTGTGCAAAAACATCACAAATTCACTATATGACAGCCTTGATTCCCTGTTTCCTATGCTTTACCATTTCTGCTAGTCCAAGTTCAAAGCACAACCAAGCCAAACTGTCAGTGTGAATAAAGAGTGGAGGTACACGGCACTTCAAATATCAAGGTATATTGATATTTCTTACCACATCGTAGGGCACTTAAGCTAGTGGAGGGAGGAGCTTATGTGTCTAGATTCCACAGAGAAATTGAACTAAATTCTGCCAGGCAAACCTTGATACAGTGCAGCACCAGAGAGCCTTCAAAACTAGACATCCTCATTTGCACACTCTACTTGAGTACCTCGTGTTGTAAGCAGTGACTACACAAATGACAGTGAGGATCAAATAAGGACCAAACAAAACATTGGAATAACTTGTCTAAAATTAACATTTAAGATGAGGAAGGAAATCTGTAGTTAATTCTGTAATGGAAGCTAGTCCATAGCCAGTGATTTCATAATTGACGCATATTTTCTGCTTAAGATAAGGAAGCGGAACAAAAAGTTGAGTTTGGGTTAGCAGTATTAGATTTTTATTTAATAAATCCTTTAGCATGTTATTTATATTGGTCAATGTATATTTCCATGACAACTTCATGAACAAGTGAAAATAAGATTTGCCCTCTTCAAGTAGAAGGTTAAGGAATAGAGGCTGGATATCAGGAGTGTTTATGTTTTGCTGAAGCAAATTAGGTTTTATTCTCCTGTTACCACCCTCTTTATATCTTGGCAGTGAAAAGTAATGCTTTAGATGCGAGGCATCAGCAAAGAGCAGAATGTGGACATGTTGGTCAAATGCAGAATACTTCATCAGAGCATCAATCAGAAACAATGTCATGTAAAAAAAAAGAAGGTATAAATTAGTCCTGCAAACCAGAAAGGCTTGAAAGCACTAAGCCACATTGTGGAGGAGTATCTGTTCAGGATTCTTACATTACTCCCCTGTACAGTACCTTTTAAAAGCTTTTAAAAGGCAGGAGAAAAAAAACCATTAATATAAAAGGATGCGACATATGCAGCAAAGACACAAGACTGGTTAGAGAGTCTTGCATTGCTGTTTTGTTTGGTTTTTTTTTTTTCTTTCCCCAAATTACCACAGCCTGGGCTTGTTCTATCACACTGCTAAGATGCATGAAGCATATGTGTCACGGTATAAATACTTATCAAAAGATATGCAAAGGCGGTGTGTGACTGGCTACTCCGCTTTCCTGATACTACTGTCAGAAGCCTTTAAAGATTTTTCTTTTGGTTGGTTGATTTGTTGTTGTGGCATGTGTGAGTGTGTGTGTGTGTGCTCTTTTTTTCAGTGCACAAATATAAAATTTATGTTTTTGTTTCACAGATTAAAACCAAGTACTTCACAGTAATTCAAACAAAATTTTCTTGATGTTCAGGGCCTTTATATATTTCTAAGTGCAAGGTTTCTTGCTACCATAATTTTAGAAATATCTTGCTACCATAATTTTAGAAATACACATTAAGGAAAAGTTCCCCATAACTCATAAGGATGATGTCCAATTCTGAAATTGTCCACACTCATTCAGCCTAGTGAAGCATGACAGTATCCCATCACTTGCAGAGGCACTTATTTTCTACTAGAGATACCAGCAATATATTAGAGATAATTATTTGTGTTATTGTTATTGTGACAGCGTAATTAGTTTCCATAAATGTTCAAAAAGCAGAACTATAGAAAGATTTAAATCAGATTTACAGAACTTCATACTTTATACAATTGCCATCTCATGATATGGAAAACAAAATTAAAAACTCCACAAACTCCATTTCCTTCTTACCTTCCTAATATTTTATATCTGTCTGTGTACATATGTAGTTATATATGTGAACGTGTAGGTACAAAGTTTCATGAATGGTACAAGACTGCCATCTACAGGCTGTAAAAGAAAAAATATTTTGGAAGGTTAGAAATTATATTATTTGTAATAGAATTTTTTAAAGCAAAAAAAAAATTCTCATATTTTTTACCCCTAATGTTTTGCTAATCTCTCCTGAAATCTCTGAGAAAGACTTTTGTAGTTGATATTTATAGTGGATTTTCTGAGTTTAGGGTTTTACAACACATAAATCCAAGTCAGCAAGCCCTAAATTTACCTCACTTAAAGTTCATTTTCCTGTGTACAAAAACGCTTCTTCACAAATGCATTGAAATCATATTTCTGTGCAACAGGAACATTTTATATATGAGTTACTGACTACTATGGTATATTAAAAGTAAAACTAAATATTTAAAATCATAGAGAGAAACAATCCAATACTGTGGTATCTCTTTTAGACGTATATGTCTGATCAAATAGTACAGGCTTCCAGACATTTATACAATAAGTCTTTTACTTATAAAATAAGCATTTATGTACATTATCTGTATTTGACAATTATTTTTATAGTATGCATTTTCTTTCTTTTTGGTCATCATGAATCTAAACAGTCATTGGTGTTTTCTATTAAAAAAAAATCGTCACTACAAAAAATCCTCAGCTGGTACTTATTTTGTTCTATATGCTTTGAATCTTATTCATTCCAAAAAAAGAACAAGCAGGAAATGCATAATCTGAATAAACTTGACCATTTCAACTGACCTTTGGTTGTATTTGCTTGCAGAAC
>NW_010132264.1:3503-5282 GCF_000699245.1 Pterocles gutturalis
AATAAGGGATTTCCATTAAAAATTATAGCAAGATTGTGCACAGTAATCAGCTACAAATTTCTAATAGAAATCATTATATTGCCCTAACAAAAACTGCATTTAATTAATTAACTAAGTAATAATGAACTAATCAACAATAGATTGTTTTGTGTTGATCTTGTATTTAATTATTAGAACAAGAAAAAAAGTGTGATATATATTTTAATTTTTATGGCTATGGCATTATATATGTTACGCAATACACAAGGAGGTTTGGGAGACCCGTGTTCATTCAACTTGAAGAAAAGAATGATCTTGTGTTTAATCATTAGAACAAGAAAAAAGTGTGATATATATTTTAATTTTTATGGCTATGGCATTATATATGTTACGCAATACACAAGGAGGTTTGGGAGACCCGTGTTCATTCAACTTGAAGAAAAGAAGGCAAAGGCAGCCTCTAATTGCTCTTTTCGATTACGTATGGTGTAGTTTTAGAGAAAATGGAACTAGACTTTCGGTTGTTTTATGTAATGAAAGAAGAGACATTGGACATGACTTGCAGGAAGTGATGCTTCAATCGGGTAAAAAGAGGGAAAAAATCAATGAGGGTGCTGAAGCACTGGAAGAGGTGCACAAAAAGGGTCGCAGAGGTACTAAAATGTGACTGGACCCTTGGCAATCTGATTTAACCTCAAAGTTGACCCTAATTTGAGAGTGGTCTCAGATCAGAATTCCAGAAGTCCTGTCTAACCTAAATTTTTCTAAGATTTAGGATTTTTGTGAGATTTTCCCATCATTTTTTTCCCACTAAATTTATGTTGATTTCAGTGGGGTTTGGATCAAACAGTTACAGAGCAGATGCTAATGTAGTTTGAACCTCACACCTGTGAGTGTCAAGAATAAAGGAAAAGCGCAAACTCAGTGCTAAACAGAAATCCATTTCTGCCTTGTGGAGTTAATTAGCAATTGATTTAAACTAGCTGTAAACACATATTTGCTAATAGTGATTCTGAACAGTGTTCTTTAGGGATCAGGTATGAAAATATAAGTTTAAAAAAAACCCCTCAAAACAAAGAAAAGAGCTAACTCCGTTTTTTAAAAACTCTTCTTAACTCATATTGTGAAACTTTTAATGTTAATGTATTAGCCACATGAGAAAACAGGTAAACAAAAATAGGACCTAACGTTATCTAAGTTCACTAGATAGTGCAATTTATCATAAGATACAGATAAGGAACAGGAGTGGGTAAACTGACAAGTTTAACTGATTACACCAAGTAGAAATACAAGAAATGTATTTGCTGCTAAGGCATGCTAGAGTAGGAATGTACATGTCTTCAAAATGGAACTACAACAAGAAAGCAGCTATTGCAAGACTAGTGCTATGAAAATTTTGTGAGTTTTATTATATGTAAGGTACAAGCTGAAGAAAAAAAAAGACAGGGAGAAGACAAAAAGAAAAAAAAATTATGGAATGTTTTCACATTTGCTTTTTAAATAACTGTCGTGGGTTAAACACAGACTGCTTAAAGTTAACTCTGTTAGTTTTTTTTTTTTCTCCTTCTTCTTCATAAATAGCTAGCAAGAGGCTGTGTTTTGAGTTTAGGCTCAGGACAGTAACTGGTAAGAACGATATGTTGTTCTGCTGCCAAGCTCAGCAGACAAGCAAAGAGACACAGTGCAGCTGCTAGCCTGGTTTGCTCTTAGGTTAAGATTGAGAACCAGACTGACCAATGTTTTATTCCATATCATGCACGACATGCCCAGCATATAGGCAAGAACACCCAGAAGAGTGTT
>NW_010132265.1:0-893 GCF_000699245.1 Pterocles gutturalis
TGCCCTGGCGCTGCGTGGACCGCCGGCCCCGGTGTGGGCTCGGTGTGCGTGCATCAGGGCATTGCTTGGCACATCCAGCAGCGAGTGGGCTCTCTGCACCATCCTGGCGAGAGCTGGGACCCCTCTGCACTCCTCCCAGTGCGGGGATCCCTCCACGGCTCCCCTCCCTCCTGCACAGCACAGTGCAGGGGCAGAGCACCCAGAAAACAGGCCAGGAGAGAGGAGATAAGAGCTTCCTTGGCTGTGGTGACCAGGAGAGACGAAGCCAAAACCACGTAGTTAAGTGTAGAACCCAGAATAGGTTGGTCCCTCTCACCTCCTCAGAGGGGGCGGCTACCCCTCCGCGCACAGAATGTCATCTCCTCAGAGAGAGAATTGCAAATTAATGAGAAAAAGAAAAAAATCCCCTGCTCATCCTGTGGCGTTGGTGGGCTGGAGCAGTGGAATCATTTCCAAGTGCACGCATGCAGGCAAAGACACGACCAATCAACCAAACAGGGCATCTGCTTGTATGGCAGAGCTGGGTCCACTGCCAGGGAACCCACTGAAACCGGCAGCAGCACAACAAGGGCAGAATCAGTCCCTGACATCTTCCCGACTCCCCCAGCCGGTGTGCTAGCCAAACTGGTGCTGCTCAGCCTTTAATCTGCAGAAAGACGGCTTGTTTCCCTGGCAGCAGTATTTCAGAGGTATTTTTGGCTCTCTTCCCCCCGAGGGTCCCTGCGCACACGATGCATGCGCAGCCACGAGCGCCCTTGCACCAGGACTGGGCTGCAGGCGAGCTCACAGCGCTCCGCACCGTCAGGCTGGGGATGAGCCTCTGGCACGGTGAGGACTCGGTGAGAACTCAGGGTGTCTCCTGGGGCAGCCCCAGGCCTGGGAGAGGGTGGGTG
>NW_010132266.1:0-208 GCF_000699245.1 Pterocles gutturalis
GTCCCCGCCCCCTGGGGGAAAGGCTCCGCCTCCTGAGGGGACATCGGGGACATCAGGGAGGTGACACGGGGACAAGGGGACACCAGAAGGAACCGGGAAGGTCAATAGGAGCTTCTGGAGGACAACCAGGAGCTGAGATGTCCCCATGGAGGCCACCAAGACCCCAGGAGGTGACACGGGGCCACGGGGACGTCCCCAAGGAGGGGGA
>NW_010132266.1:462-825 GCF_000699245.1 Pterocles gutturalis
CCCCAGAGGTGCCAAGACCCTTCACAAGAAGGTCCCATGGGGGCCACCAAGACCCCAGGAGGTGACACGGGGCCACAGGGACCTCCCACAGTGGTGGCCAAAACCCCAGAGGTGACAAAAACTTCATGAGCAGGTCCCATGGAGGCCACCAAGACCCCAGGAGGTGACACAAGACCATGCGGACGTCCCCAAAGCTGTAGAAGACCCCAAGCGGGACAAGAACTTCATGAGAAGGTCCCATGGGGGCCACCAAGAGCCCAGGAGGTGACAAGGGACCACAAGAACATGCCCCAGTGGTGGAGAAGACCCCAGGAGGTGACCCAAGACCATGAGAACGTCCCCAAGGATGGAGAAGACCCCAAG
>NW_010132267.1:0-33900 GCF_000699245.1 Pterocles gutturalis
CCAAGTCGTTGATGAATATATTGAATAGGCTTTTTTAATGCTGTTTATTACTTCAGTTTCTTGTAGTTTTTGTCTGGAAGTTTCCAGCTGTGTAGTGAGTGGATTGCTTTTGATTTACAGCTTGCTTCTCAATTTTGGTGGCTATTACGTATATATCAAGTGACATGATGTCAAAAATACTCATAAGAAAAATTACCTTTCTTATTTGTGTTTTGGAGCATAATATTTTTTAAATACATGTTTAAAGTGAAATTATTAGGAATTTTAAGAAAAACCTAAGACTGTCTCAAATGAAATCCAAACCAGAATGAACTCCATCATGCTAGTTTAACAGTTTTCAAACTAAGCTAGTAGGCTTTCTAGTGATCCATATTCTTTACTGATATGTTAGTTTACAGTAGATTTTATACAGAGGTTATGCTTCTGATGCAGTTGTGTTAATTTGTTTCATTTCAACTATGAATTAATTTACAAACTCTGTTGAAGGTGTAAGGTACTCTGATGTTCTTCATGCTTTTTCCTCCAAACAAAGAAAATCTCCTGTTGTGGAACATCTTTTTCACACTAACTCCTGCTTTTTTACAGTGTTATGTACTGGCTCCTCAAGTGGCTTGTGTAGCTTCTGAGGGAGCAACTCTGCTGGCTCTGGGCTATTGATATTATTGCACTGAGTTCTGCAAGGGTAACCAAACATTTGGGTTTAAAGATTTGGGAAGTATCATAGGAATTGAATGCTTTATGAATTCATGGTAAATGGGGGGAAATTGCTTTTACTAATAAATAACTAAAATTAAGAAAAAATTGGGACTTAGTGATTGAGGGATCACTACTGAGGGTAGGTTGAATCAAACACAAATGTAGCCAGCTATACATTAAATGCACATCAAGAAAACAGCTCTAGAGTGCTTACTGTGTTTCATAGCCAAGATCCTGTTCCGAAGAAACACTTTTGTCGTATTTCTTTCAGGGAAGGACATTCTTAGCTTTCCTTCCCCAACCCTGTAATTGCTTGGGTAGAGATCACCAAATTTTATTCTTTAATGATTCCATTTTTGTCAGAGTTCAGTCTGCATCAGAGCTCTTACTCATAGTTGCTTACCCTCGTCTGGACACTGATACTATTATAAAGTAAGGTCAAAGCGGTGTGGTTCAGAGTGTTAAGGTTGAAGCTTGTCTTTCCTTCATTCTTCAAGATATAATATTGCTACTAAATACTGAGGCACATAAACAGTTACTTAAATGCAACAGAGAAGGATAGGTAGGCTAAAAAATTACTTTGAGATAACCTAGGGTCAATAACAGTCTAAAATGTTTGCTTTGGGGGAGCAGAAATTGGGTTCTATCAAGATACAAATTGGTTGACATCTGTTTCCTTGAGGCCTTGGTGTATCGTAACACAAAGTCTGAAAGAGGAAGCCCAACGTTTTAGACATTAGCAGAGCTGAGACCTAACTTCTGTGTCGTGCTATGATTATGATCTGCTCAAGGCCCCAGATTAGTTCATTCCTGGGGCTTCCAGCTACTCACGTTGGAGGAAATGGACATCTGCTTTGACCAATGGTACCCTGCAACAGTGTCAAGTTATCTTCTATCCTGAGAAAAGGAATTTGGGTAACGTGTAGGTGCTGTCTGCTGCTGGATGCACCGTTACAACTACTGATGCTCCGTTATTTCTTAAATAAGGCCATCTAGTGGTGAACGCCTAGCAGTAGCTTTGCCTGCTGCAGGGAATAGCTCTGAGATTTAAAAAACTGGGTAGGTTTGCAAAGAGCTATGTAGTGTTCAGTTATAGTCTAGTTTGCCTTAACTTTCACTTCAAATATTGATCTGGCAACAATTGTTCAAATTCTGTGTTGTTAAGCCTCAAATTTAGTGTGAGGCTAGAAATGGGAGGAATCACTGAGAACCTAGAGGGCAAAGAGAATTAAAAACAGCCTATGCAGTAGAATTAAATAGCTTCTGTATGTCCTCTGTAATTTCCTCTGTATGCATGCAAATAATGTCACTAATGACCGCTAGTTTATGGTTTGTGTTCATCTGCTACTTCTGAAACACTTTTTTTTTCCTGACTTAATTCCTTATGTTCAGCAAGGGCCTCACCTGTAGCCAGGCATATATTTACTGATGTGTTCTCTCCCTTCCTTCCTGTACATTAGTGTTATCTGTATGTATGTTCTTCTGGTTCAGCTAAAAGAAGGCTTGGTCTATCCTGGGGCTTTGCACAGAGGAAGCAAAATGGGACAGATACATTCTACAGCCAGAAAATTATTTTATCTATGAAACAGAAACCATCAGTGTCACACCTGTGGCATCTGTGGTTTAACCTAACCTTTGTAATCTTTGCACTAGTGATACAAAGTTGTGGAACTTCCCATAATTGTATGTTATGTAAGAAGAGAAGCAGTGGCAGAGCTGAGAACTGCTTTGTTCTGGGAGATATTAACTGAGTGCATTGTCACGAAGTCACTTACCAGAATCTGTGTGATTTATTGTTTTGTCTGCAAAAAGAAAGATCTCAGGCTGCCCCTATGATGATCTTGTTCTTCTCTAACCTTTTGTTTCCTGGTGGTTTTGCACATGGACATAAGGTTTCAATATTTTGCAGCTCAGGACTGAAGCTTAGATATAAGTAGGGGCTTGACTGAGTAAATTAATTCCTTTCTGCTCCAGTCAAATTCAGAAAAGAATATGCCTCCCCTGCCACTTCCTGAGACAGAATCAGAAGCTGCAACACCCCGTGCTTCTGGGAAACCTACTTCCAGCTACATTCTGCCACTGTTTACTTACACAACTAAAATGTCTGCCTGTGGAGGTAGGTTGGTATCTGAGCAGCAAACGATTCCCAGGGCACAAGGAGTTCCCAACAAGTTGCTGATAAAACCAGAAATCAAATAAAAATAGTGATTGATGGAGCTTGAGATGAGTAAAAAAATGCATTATAGTGTATTCTTTAGCTACAGATAATCTGTTGGTGCTTATCCTGTGCCATCTACCCTGTTGCTGTTACATTGCTGTCAGTATACAGACTGTTAATCCCAGTCCTACGTTTAACTGGAAGGCATGACTAGAGGGGTCAGCTAAGAGCACGTGGCTGATGCAATATTAACATGAAAATATTTAATTTTTTTAAGGAAAATGTGCTTTATTGAGGTCACATAGAGAAATGTGGGTTTTACTCTGGCTATTCTTGGATTCAAAAATGAGCAGTTTTAGTGGCGATTTGGGTCTTCAAACTTTTCTATATGTTTATGGTGTTACAAGTGTTAAGGCTTAAAGGGGAAAAAAAATGAGTGGTGTAGAGGGACACTGTTGCTTTCAGTAGAGTTCATCTTAGAAAGTCTCCATACAGAAGGCAAAAGCAGTGTCTTGTGAAAGCATGTCAAGTGGCCGTGCAATGGAATTAACCAAATGAATCTCCTGGAGCAGGGAAAAATAATGAGTTTTGTCCAGCTCTTAAGAAGTTTTCACCATATCAAAGAATGGAGATCTGAATTGTGGGGAAGAGGAGTTGAAAGCAGTAAGGATTAAGGATTTCACCCACTCCAATCCTTTCAGGAATCTCCAGTGAGCACAAATATGAAGTGTCACTATTCTCTCCCAGATAACCATCTAGTAGTAAAAACCATGCATGGGCAGTACTGTTGAAAGAAGTTTTTAACAGGAGCAGAATCTCACAGTAAGCAAATAAACTTCCCTGCAGCCAGATTCTTCAGTAGTTGAGAACTGAAAAGAAGGAAGCCCATACCTCTTTTGGTATGTTTGGTATGGTGATGTTTTTTGGAACTAACATGAACAGAATTTCCTTAAAGATACCTGGAGAGCATCATGCAAGAAGGCAAACTTCTTTTCCCCGCGTTCTTCGTGTGCTCTATTTTGTTACAGAAAATAGTTACTTGATGTGTTTTTACTTTCAGATAACTGAGTAATTTGTTTATCTTATGACCAGCTTATTTCAACTAAAAATATTATTTGTTTGAACTGCTAGGCTATTGTGCAACAGGATTGTAAAAGTCTGAATGCAGCCCTCATCATATATGAAGGGAAATACCTCAAAGGAATCATAGAATGGCCTGGGTTGACAAAGGCCTTAAAGATCATCTAGTTTCAACCCCCCTGCCATGGGCAGGGTTGCCAACCACTAGAGTAGCCTGCTCAGGGCCCCATCCAGCCTGGCCTTGTACCCCTCCAGGGATGGGGCATCCACAGCTTCTCTGGGCAACCTGTTCCAGTCCCTCGACACCCTCTGAGTGAAATATTTCCTCCTAATGTCTAACCTAAATCTCCCCACTCTTAGTTTAAAGCTATTCCCCCTCATCCTGTCACTGTCAATCCCTGTAAAGAGTTGCTCCCTCTCCTGTTTATAAGCTCCCTTCAAGTACTGGAAGGCCACAGCGAGGTCTCCCCAGAGACTCTGCTTTGTCCTTCCCTCCCCGTGGTCTGTAGTGTTGAATACTAAAAATACCGTCCCTCTCAGGCACACTGCAGAGTTTCTTGAAATACTTAAAACTATATGATTTAGGGCTTTCTAAGTTTGAGCGATCACAAAGTTCAACCATGGTGCCTTCTGACTGTAATTTTGTAGAAGTCTAACTTTCTTAAATGTCTCTAAATCTGGAAAACCCCATAGATAATGGAAGTGGCTTAACAGAAGTAGCACCTGGGCTGTCAAAATAAGTATAATCTCTGGTGTGCTGCATGGAAGCAATGTAGCTGTGGTTGGCACAGAGCTGAATTCAAATCAATTCTGCTGAGAGTTTGGGCATGTTAGCTGGGCTCAGGGTTCTGTTAACTGTGGTTACACAGCTTTTGGTTGGGTCCAAATATAAGCCAAACTCAGCGGAAGACTAGATATACACTGAAATATTTTGCTCTGTTGGGAGTGACATTTCTAAATAGATTTGAGGTTCTGGGACTAGCTAAACAGATCGGCAAAGGTGTATAGATGTCCAGAGGGAGTTAGTTTTCTGTTTAACTTTATGAATATAGAATTTCCTATTTAGAAAATTAAATGTTTAGCAGCTTTCAGGATAACTGTACAGGCACAGTTTCTGACAACTCACCTGCAGCATGGTGTAATTGTCTTGTATGAGAGCTGACACACTGGCTATGTAGGAACCAACTTTATTTTTGTAAAATAAGTATGTATGAATGACATTCAACTCTGATTTTCTGTGGAATGGAAGACTCAGTGAGTTAATAGATGGAACATAATAGCAAATAGAGAACAGTGAGAATTATGAGCCTAAGGTTTTTGTAAATATGTGAACAATACTTTGAAAAGCCAATTTAGTACTCCACTGAATATTGATATTAGTGGCATTACTTTAGATCATTGGCTTTATTGAAGTAGAGAGTGACAAACTATTTAATCTGTTTATATTACCCTAGCAGAAAAAGCACTATGAACTAATCTTTGTCTCCATCTTTTAAATTATCCTTAAGTTCAGTTCTTCTATGCTTGCACAGTTCAGTCTTAAAATCATTTTAAGATAAATAGAAAGCAAAAATGCTTTTATGAGACTTAATTGTACTGACTGGAAAACCCTGAACTACACCCAACTTAAACAGCACCAACTAAGGCCAGACAGTGTGAAACAGTGAAGGCACCATTTGATCAATTTTAGTTTAACATAGACCAATGCAAGTGAAAAGCAAAAAAGTACTAGGCTTACTTAACAGGGTGAAAACATTATGGTTCAGAACTGGAAGTTGCAAATCAAGTTTACATTTGGGAAAGGAAAAACAAAGGAAAAAAACTTAAACCCCCAACCATACTATAGACAGGACTTTGCCAAGTACTAATGCAACTCAGAGCTGCAAGAGTGGTGCTGATTGTCTTGAAGATGACTTCAGATCCAATTTTTAAGCAGCTTGTGCAGAGATTGAATGCCTCAGAAAGCAAGGTACTGATCTACTCTCAAACTGAGTATGCAGAAGAATGTTTAAATGTGCTGCTTAATTTTGTGTATACGAAGGCTGCCACGTGAGCTGGAAGCTGAGGATTTTCACCTGAACTGTAGGTTACAGTGTTTGAATGAAGTTGCTCTGTCTTAACTGATATATATGCTGAGTTAGTGACCGAGAAGAAACAACTTCTTGGTTTCTTTGTACTAGTTGGCACATGTGGAATGGCAACTAATTTGAAATATTTCATTATTAGTTTTATTAATTTCAAGCTTAATTTCAATAGATGCATTAATTCAGTTTACTATTCTAGTGCTATTATCCATTCTTCATATTAAATATGCATAGCTTTATCAACTACTAAGAAGCTGAAATTATTTTGAAGAGACTGACAAGTTTTTGTAAGGTCTTGTCTGATGTGTACAATTTTTTAGCTTTCATTTTCCCATGATTATGGAAAATTATTCAGTTCTTCCAAAAGCTAGTATTAATTGTTTCGTTTTGCCATGTCAAAATAGTTACAGTATGTGTAAGTCTCCTTACCTGCCTGATGGGCAGTGTGTCATTCCAGCAAAGATGTAAATGTGCTACTTGAAATCTGAAGATAATTGCCATTTGGCAAATTAGTTACGAGCATAGAAGAATGGATCATAAAGTGCAGTACAGCTGAAGCTTCAAAAGATTAACAAAATTCTTTGTCTTGGGATTTGGTACACCATGTAAAGAAGTACCTAGCAATTTCACTGTCAAGCTCCATGCAGTGCTAAATAAAAAAGTATTTAGGTTATTAAAAATATATTAAAATCTTTGTGTTCTTTACCCAAAGGTTTTACTCATTCTCTTACTTTGGTCATGCAAAAAAAGGAAATCTTGCCTTTCGGCAGCAACAAAGCTTTGTGGCAATATTCTCTGAAGTTCTGAGCCTTGAACTTTGAACGAATTTCAAACTTCTGTCTCAAAAAAGATTTCATTGCAATCATAATTGATGTCAATGGTGAACTAAAACTTTGTGGAATGAACATTTCAACACAAAAGTAAAAAACATTAATAAAGAATAATCAAACTCACCCATTTCTGATGGCAAAACCAGGCTCCACTTAAGGGACAACAGATGTCTTTTTCATCTGTCACAATTTCAATGGTCGGTAATACCCCAGGAGGAACAAACTACATGTCTAAGGTTTTGTTATCTGCCATAGATGAAAAATTGCTATGAAACTGTGCCAGGAAAATACAAAATTAGTTTGTATAACACAGATTCCATAGGTAAAAACTACATGGGGCAGCTGCAGTTTTGGACTTAATTTAATTTAACTTTGATTCTACTTTTTCAGCTGGGCATAAATGTACACATTACCACTTGGGAGGTCTGCTTCCACCTTTATCTCTGAAAGTTTAGGTAGGTTTTTCTGAACTTAAAATGCAAACACAATGAATTTTAAAAAAATACATGTCCGCTTCAAATGCTAGCCAATTTTTCTTTTCTCTTTCATAGTGAACTCTGGATGTTAGATAAAGAGACAGACTAATAATGAGTTATTGAACATTTGTTACCACATTAATAATAAATAGAAATGAGTTACCAAGAGACACAAATCAGTGTTTTAAGTAGATAGTTTAAGTTGAAATAAATACATTGAAGAGTTTATTTCTACTAAATTTGTACTGGTATCACTATGAAACCTTTAAGCTTGTGGTCTTTAACTTCCAAGTTGCCTTTAGTGACATAGTCTAGGAATAAATCCTAAATTAAGTCAATCTGCCCTTGTGCAGTACTGTTTAAAAAAAAAAAAAATTAAGGTTGTAGTAGTACAAATGTAATAGCTACAAGTTAGGATGTTGTGTCATGTTCTGAAAACTAATAATTTTAATAATAAAAATAAGTTTTAATTGTAGGAATATATTCCATTAATTGTGGAATGGTCATCATTAGCACTTTTAAAATTTAACGTTAATTTCATGTGAAAATATTGTCAGTAACTTATGTTTCACAATGAACTTCCTAAAGTGTGGTAGACCATCCATTTGCCATATTACCAGTGACAAGAGTGACAGAAATTATATTTAATCCCTTCATCATGCTTAGAGTAGTAGCTTGCTTCTGATTTTCACCCTCGACCTATGATGGCAGTGTTTTATTAGCATTAGTAGCTACATATTCTTCAAGATGAGGAAAAACACACACTGGATCTGCATAATAGTAAATTTAGTCAATCATTAGTAGTTTAATTTTTCTGCAAGCCAGTTCAGAAAGGATCTTTTCTTTCCTACAGGCTCTTTTGGCTGCTGTTTGCCAATACAATGCAATGAGGTGTCCAGCTAAGCTGCTGTAGTGTTGTTTCATTTCTGTTCTTTAAGTGGTTATGCTAACAAGTTTGGTTTAGGGTTTGGTTTTTTTTTGTGGTGTGTGGTTTGGTTTTTTTTGTTTTGTTTTGTTTTTTCCTAGAAGGATAACACTTTGTAGTTAGCTTTATGAACCTGCCTACCATGACTAGAAAATTCCTGTGCGATGTACAAATACAGCGACATCTGACAGGAGGGCCCTGAAAAAGAGTCCCAAAACATTTTGGCCAGCTACAGTTCAGAAAGGGTCTGTACTTTATGGTCAGTTTACATCATCTGCTCTACCAGTCATCAAACTAGTTTTCATGTGGGTGTTTTAGTAGGTCTAACTTGCTAAAACAACAACTACAGCCCTTGGCCGTATTCTGGATTTGTGCTGAGGAGAAGCTGATCACACACTGATGGACAGAGCTGCTGCCAAGACAGTCAAGGACTTTCCAGCTTCTCTTCTGTGCCCGTGTCTGCAGGGGCAGGAGGAGCTGGGAGGGAGCACAGCCCCAATGACCAGCCCAGGATTCAACCTTGGGTTTAGGATTGAGACCCAGATTGGCCAATGGTCTATTCCATAGCATGCACAGCATGCCCAGCATGTAGTTGAGGAGCTGTCTGGAAGTTGTCTCTTGCTCTGTGTTGTCTCACTCTGGGTCACCCCTTTCCCAGGGTTGTCTTGGTTTCTCGGACACTTGGGCTCTTATCTCTGTTCTGGGATTGTGGTTTTGGGGAGGAACTGGGAACAGCTGGGAACAGGCTGAGCCTTGATAGTGAACAGTATCACTCTGTATCACTCATCTGTGTGTTTGTATATACCACTATTATTATATTCATTATTATTATTTCCGATATTACTGTAGTTTAGTTATTAAATTGTTCTTATCTCAACCCATGAGTCTCTTTTCCCTTCACCCCTTTAATTCTCTTCCTCATCCCGGGGAGCAAGGAGGGTGAGCAAGTGGTGTTGTGTAAACTACAACAAAATGTTTTTCTAAAAGATGTTCTGTGTGAAGTCAGAAGTCTGCTATTGTCTGGTATTGCTACTAATTAAATATTATGCAGATTTGGTACATATTTGGACTTTTAAAAACTTTTTAGATAAGTGCAGTTGAATTTTAATTGGTAAAGCTCTTCAAGTATTGACATTTGGATAAGGGTAACTTTAATTCAGTAGAACTATAATACCTTTCAGAAAAATGAATTACTATGTGGTTTATTCCACATTTGCTGAATGACGTAAATACAGAGACTGTTGAAAAATACTAAATCTGAATTAGCTAAAGTTACAGATGTCTTACTAATGAAAGCAGTTCCATTGTATCACAGAGCTGAAATAGACTACTCTATGCCTTTGCCTGATTTTCTTTTTCTAAACCATTCCAAAGGTGTTCACCATGTGTCCAAATACTCTTCCCTAGTGATAAGTAACTACTGGAAGTAATTAATGTTTCACTACCCATAGTAGAATTTTTTTCTTAACATTAGAGAAGAATTTCTCCTGGCAATGGCAGCAAGAAGTAACTGCAGGTCCAGTGTTGGTTGTCTATCCAATGGGCAGAGAAGCAACTCTTCTGGTGTTGATGAGCACACACATGGTTTTGAGTTGAACAGCTTTGGTTGCCTAAAATCTAGCGGAATTTTTTGAGTTGTAGAAAAACATAGATTCTTGCTTTGTTGTGACTTGTACAGCTGTTTGTGATGAGGAAATGATGAGGAAAGACTTTTTTTTTTTTTTTTTTTTTTTTTTTTTTTTTTTTTTTTTTTTTTTTACTTCAAGCTAATGAGTTAATTAGATTTTTTAAAATTATGTGCAGCCTGGATTAGTTCATGTCCTGAGGCCACAGGAAGAAGTGCTTAGAAATCAATTTATTTGTTGCTGTTTAGCCTACACCCTCATACTTAAATGGTTACAAGATAAGTTGCTATTCCTCCAACTCATTTTTGTTGCTATTTGAGGATTTAGATGAGTTTTCTTGTGTTATCTTCCTGGTAGTTAAGTTCTTAGAACAGAACATGATGCTTGTACTTGTGATCCTCTTAAGGTGCCTTTCAAAACAATGGACGTTTCCTCATCTTTCTTAGTCGAGATTTGCAGGTTTTTTTTTTTGTTGTGTTTTTTTTTTTTTTGTCTTGTTAGGTCCCTATTAATGTTTAAGTTTGAAATGCTATTGACCCTCACTGTATATCTGTTGCTGGTCCTTTGCTGCCAACCATGTGTTACAGAACTGCCTGAATGAAAATAATTGTAATGTATGGACAAACAGCTTGAAAAAAAAAAATAGAAGTTTTGAAGCCTTAGACTCTCCCTGATGGATTTTTCTCTAATGTGCTAATGATCTAAAACAGTGTAAACAGTAAATTTACAAGTGTAAATATAACATAATCCTGTCAGTTCCAAGTTCCTGGGATTTTGATGAGCCTGTACTATGTAGAAGATAACTGATTACTGAAAATGGATAAGTTAAGATCGTCTGAGAAAAAAATTTATTATCATCCTTACTGTCTTGAGCAGAGACCATAAGAAACAGCTATTTAGGCATACCTTCAGTTGTTTATTTTAAACAAACAAACAACCCCCCCAAAAATCTGTGAATTTTGTTTTATTTGGTTCTGTTGATCGATAGGAATCCTAAATCACCAACAAATACAAAAAGGGGAAGATAACTCAACAATGTCTTATTCTATTTTAATGGAATTGTTTTGGTTACAGTGGCAATATGGTAATACAAATGAAAGGAATAGCTTAGTATTTTCATATATCTTGATTTCATTTATTAGAAGATTTCAAGGTGAACTTGTGACTCGAGGATTATGTTGCTGCATGCAGTAGGAATACATCTAGTGTTGCCCTGTATAACAAAACCAAGAATTTTCAGGATGAACAAGAGAGGAAGACTTGACAAACAGCCGTAAACATGAAATGCCTGAAGGAACAGAGTTACTACAGAAAAGGTGGTTGAATAGTTTTGCTATAGAGCAAGAATAGTAGCATAGGTATGTGCATATATAGTGTCTCCATATCCGAAAGCAGGCCTTTAAACTGGAAAAGTAAGGAAGTTAAGAAAAGGGGAGGTGTTAGAAGACCAAGGAAATGGTTGCAGCAACCTGGCATGTATGGGGGAAAAGGAAGCAGTTGGCAAGGGATCAAAGTTGTTCAGGAACTGTTAACCTCAAATTGTCAAAAAGCCACAGAAGAAATAGTGAGTGTGAATAGTTTCAGATTTTAATATTTTGGGGTGCTTTTGTCTTTAATGACTTTGTAAATTTATTATCTTGGAATATATTTAAAATCACACTATGCTGTTTTGCAGCTACTTTTGGATGTAGGCTTACTCTGTGTCTGGTACAGGAGAGGTCTTTCAGAGTTGGGAAAATGGACTGGAGTGTGTGTGTACATCAGTATACATTCTTTGTTAACATCTTACACTAGAACTTTTTTCCCCACCCACATGGAACGTAAGTTTCCTATAGCTGGCTTGAAGTAGCAGCTTATGAGCTCAAAACTGGATAAGAGAAGGTTCTCAACGTTACACTCCCAGTTATAGTAAAAGAGAGGGCACTAAAATCTTTACAGCATTAGGTGATGATTATTGCTTCATGATTATTAAGGAAAACAAAAAAGCCTACATCTATTAGAATGAGAAGTAGATTGATTGATTGTTCACAACATAATGTTAGGAAAAAAACCAACCCCCACACCTCAGAATCGGCACTGAGTGTTATTGAGCTGCAATACAGTAGCTAAATTCTCAAGTAGTTAATTAACAGAAACTTCATTTTTCTGTTCAGTGAAATGTAGGATGCTACCTAAGAAAAAATAAATCAGAACTCAATTCTCAACTTTCTTGTTTTAGCTGATAACTTGATGTCTCAAAATTGAGTCTTGATTGTTTTAATCAAGGTTACTTTTTTGTTTTCTGCAGGAAATTGCTTTTGGTCCTGGTATTAAACTGTCACTGATGTGCTACTTTAGCACTCCATAAAGGAAGTAAACATTTGTCTTGAAATAACTAGTGAGAGTTCGTGAGTGCCAGCTGGCTTTTCTGGGAGTTCCTCGGAAAGGAAAGGGAGCTTAAAAGAAACAGACTTTTTTTTTTTTTTTAAACAAAGATGTACCATAACATGTTCCTCAGTAATTAGAGGAATGTAATGATCTGGGAACTTCCCTGCTTCCCCTTATCACTGAAGCTGACAAGAATGCTAGGTATCTTAGATTTCTTTCCTGTTTATGGAAGAGTGTATTGACCAGTTATATTTAAATGTGAATACTGAAAGAATTAAGGTGATTTACCAATAACACACACAGAGGTCCAGGTGATGCTTAACTGTCCATGTTTGATTGTTTTGGATTATTGATATGTTACCAAAAGGAATGATTTCATCAATTACTGCTGAGCAGATAGCAGAGGGGTTTGGAGGAGCTATAAACACCTCACAGCCACCTATAGTTTCTGAATTTCTGTGACCTATGGTCATTTCTGGTAGTAAACTAAAAGCCATTCATGTTTCTCCACTCCCTGTGTGCAGTCTTATTCCACAGCAAAAAAGGAAGGAGCTTGTATTCCGCCATAAACACAATGAAGATGATACCTCACAGAAAGCAGATGAGAGCACAGAGGCAGTTAATAGCTCTGTTATGAATGGTGAGCTAAACCCATGCCCTAGGCTGCCTTTTCAAACTCAGTAGGGTGGGCATCATCACAGAAGGTGCTCCAAGTTTCTCCAATTTCCAACAGAATGTGCATGGATGTGAGACTGAGATGGAGCCCCCACCATCAAACTACTGTTGTTGGGGAAAGTGTAGGAGAAACCAAACCAGTGATCTAGAAGGTGCATCCTGGTCTCTGGCACAGTAGGATTAAAGAGGCATGCTCATTCCATACTGGTAAGGCTTGGGGTATAGGGAACTTAATTTATATGGGAATCCTTTTTAGGAAATGGAGGTATAGTTATGTTTCAACTGTAATAGGGACTAAGATATAAGTGCAGCACCTATATGGCTGTTGCTTCTCATTCAGGACCCACCTTACAAGGCTAGTCACAGTTCTGGGAAGTTAATCAGTTGATGAAGCTATCTGCAGATCTGTCAGACATGACGTGAAACAGGAGGAGCCTGTCCCTCAGGCAGCTGCACAGGCTTAGTCTGGAAATGGAACAGTCTGAGCCAAGTGACATATCTGTGGAGCGCTTGTGCCAGTCAGCAATCAACTTTGCATGCAGTAGGTTGTACAGATGTGTTTTGTTAGCAGAAAGTTGAAATTCTGCTGGGTAAGAGTCAAATTTAATTTCTTGCTACAGAGTAGAGACTGCCAGACACACACACAGAAGGGGGATTTCATTACGAAACAGGTTGGGAGGCATCGGAATTATGGACAGACAAAAAAAAAATATTCACAGTATGCAGAACATATTAATGCCTCTAATTGTGGTATTTTGGACCACTGTCACCACCTGTGGTATTCCCCCAATGTTAGTTCCAGCATCTCTAGTGTGGAACCAAGGGAATTTCAGGCCCAGTGTTTCTGGAGAGTCTTTCATTCCTTGCTTTGATTAGAGGTACGTTATTCAGATGGAATACTTACAGATAGAGACACTAATTTATAACGTTACTGGTAGGAATTAAATAACTATTCACAAGCTTGAAGCAATAGCTCTTGCTGTCAAGACAATCTCTACAATCTTTAGGAATAATTTCTTTTACCCATACTATTGTATAATCTTTTTGATGGGAACAACCATCACTCATCATTTATTTAGGTGTTACTAGACATTCAAAAAAAAACCCAAACAAGCTATTTTCCCTAGTAATTAATTCAAATCTATTTAAATCTTGAAAGATTGGAAGTTTATTAAGGTTGCTGTGTGTCCTGCAGTGTGACACGTTAGTATTGATTTATAAGCATTTTCCAGTCTATAGTAAGTCAACTGGTTTTAATTCTAAGCTGAAATTTCACTGTATTAGAATACTAAAAATATAATGGACTCGTGAAGATATAATTCAGAATTCATATAGATGTAACTCCATATGAAGAGTATGTCTCTCCATAAATAACACCAGGGATCCTATTAAATATTTACATTGCAGAAAATGTTACAATTTGGCCCTAGATTTGGTAAGCACACTAAGTATGTTTTTCAGTGCAGGAAAGGACAAATATTTTCAAGGAACATCTAGCACAACTTTAAGAGTATTTTCCAATAGCATTGTTAACAAATGATCACATATTTTCAGTAATACGAGAACTACTGTGTGTTAACAGCAAAACATGAGAATAGTGTGGGGTTTGGGTTTTTTGTTGTTGTTAGGGGTTGTTTTTTCCAAAATGAGAATTCTGGATTGCCTCTTTAGTGTATGATCCTTGGAATTTCAGATAGTTACTTTCACTTACTGTGATGTGTAGAAGTAGTTTAAGGCTAAGACATATGCGAGATAAGATATGCTTCCATCCTTAGTTCTTTTCGATAACAAAGCTGACGACAATGCAAACATACTTTCTATTTAAACATACTTACTGACGACTGCTTTTGAATTAGCTGTTTTAGGGGGTGAAGCCTGATACCTTAGAGGCTTAATAACTGGCTTCAAAAGGAAAGTCAAAATATTCTGACAAGTTTGTCCTCTTTATAGCAAATGTGTGTACCTTGTTCATCACGGTAATGTATATTTTCTGTCTACTTCATGGGGATGTTTCTGGAATGTTTCCCAGTCTTGTCGTTGTGATATGTCTGTGGGTTGTCAGTAACAATTGTTTTAGATTTCATGTATGTATTAATCTCATCAGAAATACAAGCTATGTTTTGATTACACTAAGCATTCATTTACAGCTACAAAAAGATTCACAGCTGAAACAGGAGAAAAAAAAGTCAAGTCAGGAAGCCTGTGAAGACACAATGACAGAACTCATTTTGAGCAGCCAGCTGTTGGCCAAATTTTGGAACATAACAGTGCACTAGGAGGTACAATTTCTGGCGGCCAAACTGGTATGGAAGGGTTCTGTATACCAGCAGAGCAGAGAAGCAGGACTCTTTCAACTCTGAGTAGTTGCTTTGGTTTCAGACTCAAAACCAGAATGGATATTTCCCCTAATATTGGCCGCTTTAATGGCACTAATGTCATCTCTTAGAAAGGTGACAGGTTGCCATAAGATGTTTTGAGAATACAAAGTACTTTCCTGTAAAAGTGCACGTTTATAGCTTGTTGAACTAAAAGAGCCTCCTCTTCCAGACTCATGAGAGCTGCAAGTTTTTTTCACAATACTAATCATAATTTTGTAGGGAGTTTTAAAACTGCTCTGAAGGATTGCTCAAATCCAACAGTTTGACTACATTAAAAGTGAAGAAGGATGGGGAGGTGAGAGGGAAGACATAGTCCAGTTTTGAAGTTTATGCCAGTAGCCCAGTGACTGAGCAGGAGGCGTGCTAAATTACCTGGTTTTGCTTTACACTGGGCTTACCAAGTTCTGACAGTAAGGTGGATAGGAATAGAGCTTGGGGACCTTAAAGAGCTATGGAAGAACTTGTCACGTCACTTCACTGTGCTTTCAGGATATTTATAGAGGAACATTTGAGAAGTGGTTTTAACAAACGGTGTTAAAGGCTGTAGGGGAGGAGCTCAGGAAAAGGTATGGCAGGTGACGGTTTCACTGAGAGATGTAGTCTTGTCTTAGCTTTATCATTCTTACGCATGTTATATGTAAACCCAATATTCTTATAAGTTGAGGCAAAACATAACGTGACTGGAAAACAGCTTTAGTGCTGTGTGACTGCGGCATCTTTCTGTCCTTCTCCATCTAGTTTGCTGAAGGTAAGCAGATAAGCAATTTCTGGTATATGTCTTAGCATTACATTTTGGGATCCAATTCACAAGGATGTTCTTCAAGATCCTGTAGTTCCACTGCATCACATGGCAGCAACTGAAAGCAATGACAGACAGTGAGTGGTTATGGTAGTCTTTGAGTGTATTAATTGTTAATAAATAGCTTGTTAAATACAGGTGGAAAAATTCCAGGCTGGGTATCCTTTCATGCTAGCTAGCTACCTCAAGCTTCCTCTGTCTTCCTTGGAATTCAACATTAATGATCTTGTCTTTATTCTCAGTTAAATTCATGGTGGTAAGGCCAGTTGTAAATGAAGAAAATCAAGCTCCATCTGCATGTCTCCAGAGGGTTCATTGCATATATTCTGAATATTAGGATAATGTGTTCAAACAGAGATATCTTAATTTGATAGGAGTATAAATGGACTACTATTAATCACAGAAAAAGTGCTTTTGTTACCCTGAAATTTCCAACACCTACTCTGCCAAGTTTAATGTCATTAAATGAAGGTCTACTGAACAGCTAGCTCCTTCTCCTGGTAAGTTTTTCTTCTAAGGATAAGTAAATACATCTGAAGACATTGGAGCCTAGGCTGAAAGATGTATGTGAATAATGAATGTGTATCTCATCTATTTTGAATTGAGTGTTTTGAAAGAAAACACCTTAGTATAACATTTTTTCCCCCCAAGACCAGTTACTTCTCAGCAATATTTAGGCAGTACAAATGTTCTCTTTCAGAATGTCATTATCATGATTTGGTTTTGGTGAGCTGTTATTACAGAAGATGTGGTCTCTATTAATATATTCAGTTAATTTCATCCTGGGCCAGGATTTGTTGCTAAAGCCAAGCCTTTTGGTAACTGTTTTTTATTATTCAGCTGTAACAGTCATGCCATTCTGAAGGTCTCCTACAAGACAGATTTTCTTTCAATGGTAGTTACCACAGAGAACCAATGTACCAAACTCCTGCTGTGTGCTTCTTGAATTTGTCATTCTGCATGCTATTATTCCACTTCTTCACTTTGAGGCATCTCTGACTGTTTTGTAAGTCTCTAACCTTATTAGTGTACTACCCAGGCAAGAAGCGAAAAGCCAGTTGACTGTTGTGCACCTTTGGTGAGGACAGATGATTTTTTTTTAAAGAGCACTTACGCAATAAAGCAGGTTAGCATCAGGTTTTTTCTATACCGATTGTCCCCTGAACACAAAGTCATGTCAGGCAGCATAAAAGAGCTCTGTACTGTTGTAACATGTGTTGCTCTTCAGGAAGAAGCTGGAATGATGTAGGAAGACATCAGTCAAACAGCTTGTGCTCGTGGAGCTGTGACTTTCTTCTGACTGCAGGCTAAAGCTTTATAGATGGGATGCACACAGTAGCAGGAATAATAACCTTTACTTGTGATGGGAAGATACTGAGCTGCTTACATCTGGAAAGTACTCTGCCTGTATATATCAGCATATTGAGCTGTTACACCTAACTTGGAGAAATTTCCTGTTCCAAAAATGGATTTGTAAAAATCTGGATTCATGACACACAGATTGAGTGCTTTGGGTGTGAACTGAGTTAGATGGAGAGGAGCTGCGGAGGCATAGTGATCCCAGAGCTCTGAGAGCCCAACGGGCATGCGTGTGCACACTCCCGCTCTGGGAGCAGTAGCTGCATCATGTGTCATAACAACTGGGATTTTATAGCGGTACCTTAGCGGGTGGTGACTAACTTGGTAATTTCTAAATTTGGAATGGAGTGTCATGTATAGTGAACTGAGCCTCAGGAAGGTTTGAGGCAGTAAGCCTGAAGAATTAGCAGATGTAGGCAGAGAAGAGAAACGCTGTTGGCAGCACATCAAATGCTGCATTCATTCCTGGATTCTGTGCCCATCAGAATAATGGAGAAGAAGCTTGAGCCAGGAGGTACCTCTGTTGTGGTGCAAATAGCTGTTGGTCTCAGGATTTGAAAGGGACTTTGGACAATTATTTTTTTTCTTAAGTGCAGTGAGTGGTGTTGATAACCTGTAATAGATCACTAATCTGTAGAGAGGGGTGGTGGTTGTTTACTCTTGTTAGTGTCTTGTCATTCCTTTCCGTAAGCCTTTAAAAGCCAACTACCATGGGGTTTTAGTCTATGTAGTTTCCTGAGTATTTTGGGTCTTATAGTGTGATGAAAAAGAATACTATATAAGAAATCTCAGATTACTGTGGTGAGCACTGACACAGTCTGTACTGAGTAAAATAAAGTCAAAGTTATATCAGGTCAGTGAGTGCATAAATTCAGAAACAAATTGATATTTCCACTTTTTTTTTTCCCCCCTCTGGGCAAAAATAACTTGGTGGAAAGTATGAAAAGATCTAGTTAAGATACTGATGTCTGTTCTCAGAGAGGATGCTTTTTTAAATTTGACAATGACTCTAACGGCTTTGATTTTTACAGTCAATAAATACAACAGTAAATATTTAAAAGATAATTTTCCCCACCTATTGCTAAACTATGTTAGACTTTTTCCATCCATGAAGGTTTCAAAAGCTAATCTTGACAGATGCTTAAATAACTACGCAGACTTATATTGGTTAGTGTATTAAAGGAGTTGATAGCTTTCTCTGCAATTCAGCAGGCATCGTAAGTGGTTTTTATCCAATTTTGGAAAGCACTTTAAGATGAATAATGGTTGAAGTTTTGTTCCTTTTGTATATAAAAATAAATAATGTGCACAGGGAGGAATTAATTAGTTTGAGCCGAAAATTTCCAAAGTCAACATAGTTATGAAGCAAGTAATTTAGATGTAATGAACTTTTAATATATTGCTCAAGGAATGCTTTTACTGTTCATTATCTGAACAGTGATTTGTAGTAATGCGTTTAATTTGACAGATGATCAGGGAACTGGAAATGAAATTATGATAAAGAAACTTTAATGAAGTAAAATACAACTTCAATAGTTAAGAAACAAAGCAAAAAAACTACCACAAAAAAAAGCAACAAAACCCCACACAACTTTTAAACTTTTTTTTTTTTTCTTCTTGAAAGTATTTCCATTCTGGATAAAGGCAATTTTTTGGATGTAAGGGCTCTTAATACTAATAATTTTAAAGATGTTTAATGAAAATATGTCTCTAAGAGCTGAAAGAGAAGTCAAGTAGTCAATAATTACAACCAAAATGTTGGTATTGAGAGATTTTGGCCCTAATTCCACGGAATGGGTCAGAAGGCCTGCTACAAAATCTGGGTGTTTCTGTATCTGTGTACACAAGAAATACATACGGAATAATCCAAGTGTACAGGTTCACATACTTGATCATGGTTAAATTCTTAGACTGCATTTCATAAATGTTCTACTTTCTAAAAAACATTCTTTGTGATTTCTTGAAGGAGTTTTATTGCCAGACTTCTCGAGAATTTTAAATTGCACTTTAATCACTTTCAACAAGAACAAGTCTTTTCCTTGATTATAACACCAGAAACTTTAGGGTTAAAAACATCCCTACAGTTCTAAGACATATTAATTTGGAGGAGTGATTTCAGAAGTTTATTTTACACAATTAAAGTTCTCCTTTCTACAAAGCTTTTTGGGGTGGAGCTAAACAAGCATTAATAAGATGGTTGAACAATGTTTCCAGGTGTTTATTGTAAGTGTAGCCTTCTTGCCCGTATTTGAGGGGAGAATTCATCCAGTTCCTACTTTCTTTGGAAGATGACTGTTAGAATAGTCAAAAGGAAACTCAATCTGTGTAGTATATCCTGAGCTCAGCCATGATGTCTCTTGTGCTTGCTGTCCAGATGATTCCTCTTTAATATTTGTGCACATACTGAATAGACTGCTCAGTTGTCATTTCTCTTTCAAAGCTTTCACCAAAGGTTAATAAGGTCTGTTAGAGTATCAGAATAATATAGGTGGCAAGGGATCCATCGATGTCATCTCATCCAAACCCTGTCCAGGGGGGCAAATTAAATCAGTGTCTCCAGGTTATTATGGAGCAATGTAGCAAGGTGGGCCCCTGGAACAATTCCCATAGTCTTCTTGTTCAGGTGCACAGAGATGTGACGAAAAATCACTAGGGAGAGAGCAGTGGACGGGATAAATGTTGTGCATTGGTTGACTGGCTGGTGGTGTTCTGCAGCTTATTGCCGCCGAGTCTTCTATGAACATGCACAATCATCTATTACTATTTCTTAGGTATCTTGTAACTAACTTTTGTACACGAGAGTACTTTGTATGCTGTGAGCACAGCTTGTAAGAGGTGTGTGTTAGTTCTCAGAACACAAATTTGCCAGGTCCTTGTGCTCATTGCTTACTGGGAGAAAAACTTATTATAGACATGCACTTAGGTTTTTACAGAAAACATTTTGCAGTGCAACCAAGCAGAAGTTAAAAATATTTGGACTCTTTGCAGAGACTTGTAGCTCACTTTCACCGTTTTGCCTTTCTTATTATGGGAATGTGGTCTCGCTGGATTGGTTGATGCCACTTCTATCTGACACTTGGCATAACATTTTCTGTAGGCTTCTCTTCAACTCTGTTCTCTCATGTTTCTATGTGTACCTGTGTATGCAGGCTTTTCTGCTCTTGTCCTCAGATGAGGAATCGGCTCTCCTCGGTATCAGTGTGAAAGATTGATTTTTCTCTGTGGCTCTGCTCTTCCTTGTAAAACTTACCAGTTCAGGCACATGAACAGTAATTTGATTTTTCTTTAGGGGAATATTTTGGCGTTTATGGTGTGCTGTAAGCCTTCTAAAACCTTAGTGTTTGTGCAAACTGAAAAATGTGATTGTTCTTTAATCCCCCACTTGTAGCTGATTTTGATGCAAGGAAAGTCTGCTTTTTAACCTGGTGATGTCTTTGTCATTTTCGACTTGCCCTTAATATTTCCTGCTAATTATGGATACCTTAGATATGTTAAAAAAAACAAATCCTGTACATACAATGTTTCAGGTTATAAAGATACATGTAATTTACTGCTTATAAAAGGATGTACAGGAAAAAGAACAGGACTCTGCCATGAAAATAAGCAAACCTGAAGTATTTCCTTTAGTATCTAAAAAGTAAAAAAAAAAAAAGTAAAAAGCATCTGTACTGTGCAATACCTGTCTAACGGTCTTACAGTTGCTACAGCTTCAACTTCAGTAACTTTCGTTGTTTTGCATTGCTAGCAGAAGGGTTCTGTAGTGGTAAACACTCTATTACAGTGCTAAATTTGGATAAATGAGATTTAACAGATGAGTAAGTTTGCATAAACAGCCAAAGTCAGCTATGAAGCAACCATTTCTGAAGAACTGGACAAGCATACAAATAATACATAATTTTAAAAAAAGATAGTCATGGCATTGATTTGTTCCCCAGTCTGGTGATTGACCTTAAAATTACTGAATAACCTGTAGTTTATTTCATGTTTTTGATTATGTTGGCAAATGGTCCACATAATCAGAGGATAATGAAGTACTTGGCATGTAGTTTTGCAACCATGTAGAATAAGGCACCGAATTTGACTTCAGAGGTGAAAGTTCCGACTCTAATTGCACTGAATTTAATCTGGCTCACCTCTTGGAGCCTGTCAGCATCTCAGGATGGCTGTCACGAAGCTGTTGAAAGAACTGTACAGGTTGGTTCAGAGCTGCAACCCTTATCGATGTTGAAAATTCATCGTGGTCCTTTGTTCTATTGTAAGTCATTACTTTCAGTAACTTTTCCATCTAGATTGCAGTTGGCAGAATATGAAAATAAGCCAGATGTTACAGCACTTAAAGCCTGTTCTGGAGGTCAGGTGAAAAAAATAGGAACTGTACCATGCTGAATAGCTTAGGGAAAACTCATTTTCAAATATGGAAAAACAGCTCTGTGGCAGCAATGTATGATATTTGTGTGGTTAACTTCATGAGATTTTTTTTTTAAAATACAATAGTTTTAGTTCAGGTATGAAGGTTTGGATGTGCATGAGAAGCCCTCTGCTCTGAGCTTTCCCTTCTACCTGTTTTTTCATGTGTAACTTTGGTACAGTAATATTTTGCTCTCTTTGAGAGAGGTAATGTCTTCTAAGGAAAAGCATGAAGTAGAGCAGGACACTATAGTAATTGTACTTCTCTCCAGAATGGTCCTAACAGCATGCCTTTCATATGAGTTTTCAAAAGCTCCCCCCCACACCTTTTTTTTTGCCACTCATTTCATTCTTCAATAAATCTTTTTCATAGAATCAATGGAATTGCAGACATTATGGGGTGAAACAATGCATTGGCAACAGCCCAGAATTAAAGACCGGCTTGTTTTAGTCAGGAACTAATAAATGTCAGCTAAGGAAATGCAATGAGCCCCTGACTACCTGGGTTGAATCTTTTACTTGATAATGGCTTTAAATACACGGCTTCTAAAGTAGGCAGTAGCCGTGATGGTGCTGGTTGACCTAGCTACAGGAGACAGATTGACCAAGTAATCGGGGAGTGAGCCTGCGGAGATGCAATAGCATTGCTGGCAATGTCCTTCTGAAATGGGAGTGTAGCAAGGACCTTAGAACATGGGTGAGGTGAACACACAGTGAGGGAAACCTTGCTGCATAATTTGCTCGAGTGCTGTATCAAAATATGCATGCCTACGAAAGGCCCATTCCCTGTTGTCTTTATGTGGACACGGTAAATTTGATACCATAAAGATGTGATGGTATTAAAATATGATGATGGATGCTAGGTTCTGCAGAAAATTTGTGATCTTAACAAATCAAGATTGCTTGACTAAAAGCATGCTTAAGAGAAAGCCATTGCCATAATAGCAACCAGATTGTATATGAACTTGATTTGAGTGTGTCTAGCCTAAAGCGTGATTTTGAAATTACTATGTATTTTGCACATATTTTAGGAGTTGATGTTAGCTGAAAACTGGAAAAGTGACATGGGAAAGGTAAGGAAAGATAATGTTGAGTTTTAATAATGGAGACCAGTAACATAACATTAAAAGGCCAAGAACTCTGGCTGTTACCTTTCATACTTGGCAGTGATGATTAATGTTCTAAGGAATAGACTTAAGGTGTAAATCACAAGTCAACCATAACTATAGTCAAAATAAATATTTCAGCTGGCTAGGTTGTTCTGATGAAGAAAAAAAAAAACCAAACACCTCCCCTTTCCCCTCCCCGCCCCCCAACCTCATCCGCTTCTTTTCCATGACTTTCCCCCTGCATGCTTATTGTTCCTAATGATACTGAAAAGATTTCAAATCCAAAATACTGGGTCCAATAAAAAAAAGAAAAATCTTATGTTTCTGTGAAATTGAGAAATGAAGAGTTTAGACTTCCAACTGGAACTGAAAAGCCTTTGTCTGGCAATTTGCTAAATCTGTTTCCTGGCTGCTTTGGCTTCTAAAAATGCTACTTTGGTTTCTAAAAAAGCTACACAGCGGGAGGAGTTGTCAGAAAATTTCACACTAGCCAGATAAAATTGCACTTGATGTCCTGGGCTTGAATGCAGTCAAGGTTGCATATTTACAAAAGACAAATTCTTCCTGAAATCGCTTCTTACATTATGGTACAAGGAAGCAGTTATTTCACAATTAAATGGTGGAGAAATCGTAATCTTAAACTGACAAAGAATGAGTGAGCAGGAATCCAGGCTTCCTACAGCAACTATTTTCTTCCTTCTTAGTTCATCTTATAATCTAGCAATGGAATAACTTGATTGCATCCTTTTTGTGGGCATATATTTTTGATTTTCCTACTCAGATGGAAGGCTAACTTGCTATTGTTCCCTCAAATCTTCGACTGGTTAATGGTTGTTTAGTCACTTGTCTTGATTATAGTCTCCTGCTCAATCTGCTTCAGATAGTCAAATATCAAGAACAAATGGACCAGCTGGTATTTTGTGCTCACCACCTGGTACAGAATAAAGGGAAAGCTGTTACGGCACAAACGGCCCTAATCCGGGAGCTGTGTAGTATCCCGGTTTGGCTGTTTATCAGGGGTGAGATATGTTCTCTAAAACACAAACGGTTGTGGATGGTAGTATAGGAGGTATGTGCAATGAACCCTGCAAAGTGTAACCAAAATTCCCAGTACCCAAGATAAAAAGAGAGAAGAATTAAAAACCAGACTAACAATGCAAGTCAAAGTAATGATCAGTGAAGTTGTGAATATTTGTTTGCATTTGACAGTGATTATGGAGGACTAAGAGTATTGCCAGGCATTCAGCAGTTATAATCATATTGAAACTTAAAATTTACTACTTGATTGACTAGCACAAGATGAACAGATAGATGTTTTTGATTTTGGGATTTTTTTAGGATAAAAATCATTTAACGCTTAAATGATTCCATAATATCAAGCTTGCCCTCAGACCAAATTTTCTCTCCAATTTTCAGGGGGCTAAACAATCTTGTAATAAACCCAGAAAAACACTGGGAAAGAACTTGCGTTAATAAAACAAAAAACCCAAACCAAAACAAGCATATGAAGTTGCTCTCCATCTGCATAAAGCCAATGAAATGGACTACTGTTGTTAAAACTGAGTTTAATATTTACGGCATAAAAGATATGGGGAAAAGGTTGCTTTATCATAAAACTATGGCTTGGAAAAATTATCTTGATAAAGTGCCCAGTGAGTCTGTACAAACGGCATTATTTTCAATGTCAGTATTAGCAGTTTTGCATGTACAAGACTTGGGTTTGCTTTTTTGTTTGGGTCACTTCATTTGTGGGCTTCTGTTGTGTATGTCTGTATATTCCATTTAAAGTAACCAGCAAATACTAATTCTAACCCACTGGACTGCATTGACTAACTTATCTTTCTTCATAGTTTTCTAGACAAAATCTCACTCTTCATTTTTAAACATACATGGAAACTGAAGCACGACCTTTAACATATTTTCCTGTCTTAGCCCTTAATTGTGAGGATGATGTTCTGGCAAAGGACAAATTCATTTTCTGCACAGCATCTTGGAAAAGAATTCCATCTGTGATGTGAATTTTGCTTTTCATGGTGCTTAAAGGCACATGGTTACACATGACAGCCAGTAGAGAAGGCACAGGGTCCAGTAAAAGACATTTTAAAGAAAAGTAACATAAAGTAAATTTATTAGACTATTCCTAATGAAAGAGTAACCTGCGATAGCATTAGACTTCTTTTAAATGATACATTGTGGGTATTTATTCTAAGGCATAAAACCTCAAGCCTAGAAATCATCCTGGATGTGAAGCTGGGTTTTCAAGTCACTGTAGGTCAATTTGGTATTTTGGCATTTGGTGACAATTTTTCAGCAATAAGGTAAAGTATTAAAAGGTTAATTGCATATGGCCTTTTTTTGGTGATTTGTATTCTATTTGTGAAGTGGATTGTTGAAAGTTAATCATAAAATGGTTCAGTACATCTTGAAGAGAAAATGACAGAAAAAGGAATTAGATGATGAAATCCTGAGATAGTTCATATATGAAGCTATATAGCGTCAGGATTTGTCTGCTGTTTCTTTCCGTGACAGTGAATGGGGTCATGTGCATGAATTAGAATGTGTTTGAAATTGGGCTGACTGGATGCGTGATACGTGCACGCTGTCTTTGGAGCTCTCCGGAAGGTGTTTCATGGGTAGGATCATGGCATGTGATAATCTCAAAGGTGTTCTGCCCTCTCTGCATCCCACAGTGCTGCAGGATTTGGAGACTGATTGGAACACTCCCCGGATTAGTTTAATTTGGACTGTTGGGTCACCTGGACACTGAGCTGATGATTATGTCACTTCTTGTGGTGTCGTCGGTGTGCTAGATCTTTGCTGGGATGTGATATTTAGGTTCCTAGCCTTGCTACTTCGTTCTGCTGTCCTGTTTTGTACTTGTAAATATTCTCCATTCATTTGATGTGAGAAAAGTATGGCTTAGTCACCTAGGACTGCTTTTGTGGAGCGTAACTAGGAGTTTATGAACACAAATGCAAACTGAATGGATCTGAGAGCAGCTGACAGGAGGAGTTATGGTTCCTTTTTTTTTTCCCCCAGTATCAAGGTGAATTTTAAGAATTGCCACCAGAAAGCGAAGCTTTATTTTCTAAATGGGTTCTTTTATTTCCACACGTTTGCATGTTGATTAAAGGAAACATAGTTGCACTTCAAAAACTGTTTCTAGACAATTTTAAGAGACTTCTCTTGAGCAAGACCATTATAACCAACAGGAAGATTGGCAAATAATGTGCTTGGCCTAGAAATATATATATATATTTATTTTTTTTTTTAAGAACAAGGAATGTTAACATTTAAGGCTTTAATTTGTACTTTTAAAATGTTTTAACTCTTCAAATTCTAAAAATCTGAGCAGATAATTCTTTGTGTCTGAAAGCACAAACAAGTGTCAAACTAACACTTGTGAGTCTTTTATGGCTATTGAGTTCATTAAATGAACAGCATTTGGCTTTCCAATTAGTAACCATATTGGATAAAGACTGTTTTCATTCCAATGAGTTTAGTAATCTATACCAAGTGAAAGATCAAGCTTGAAAACCTCAATGCAAAGTATCTTGTAATAAGCAGTTTTCTTTCCAAGTGCTGCTTGAAAGAAACTATGTGAGACAGCCTCTGCAGCCTAGAAAATCAGACAAATCCTTTTTGCTCTCTATCCAGTGTGGCTGGTCAGCTTACTGTCCTGATATTCAGTTTCATTGTGAAATTTCTTTTTCCCATTTTTTGAGGGGATGGAAACTAGGAACCTCAAACAAGCAAACAACCCACAACATTTATGAACTAGCTATTACATTGTCTATTTCAAAAGCTTTTCAGATCTGTCATTCTTTGGCTTGCCATACCTTTATACGGTATGCAGAGTTGATACTAAAGAGTAGTGTTTAAAATGTGATTCTACAGCCACCCAGATCAGTATAGATATGTAGGTAAATACAGGGAAAATTTGAAATTTTCTCTAGTACTTTGCTTTCAATTACCATATCCATTAAAGACATCCATAAGGGGTAAAAAAAAATTCCGATGTCGAAGATCACAAAATGTTCCCATTAATAAAAATACTGCATATTTACAAAATACTTCTAGTTCTTGATATTTAATGTAGGCTTTAACTTAGACAGAAAATAATACTTGAAACATGCTTTGTAAAGCTCAGACTGCTATATAGCTTTCTGTGTGTTATAAATCTTTATGAAGTAGCAAATGGAGGCCAGAAGGCTGACTTGCCAAGGTCATAGCCTGTAAGTAACACAGAAACAAAATCCAGGTTTTCTGGTTCCTGCTTTAAGCACTAGATATTTCCTTTCTCTAGTCAGAAGATTTTTTTAATGTTAGTGTGTCGACATAATGGGGATCTAGCTGCCTAAGCTTTACGTTTAACATATTTTTAAACTTCTGATCTGTTATTGAAAACTTTTCAACATCAGAGGTGGGGAACCACTATATTGTGAAATAATGAAGACATGAGCCTCTGATGCCAGCACATGCTAAATGATATTTTACTTCTATTGCTGCACCTTTGAGGGAAACATTCTAGGAAGCTGCTTATGCTTCAAAACAAGACAGTTCTGTTTTGACACATGGAGCAATGTGAACCATCCACATTGAGATAATGAGATGTTTCATATTGTGCCTATGACATTGCTCATTCTGTGCACAAATGTTAATAATATTCAATCAAAATATCAAAATATAGAAGTTGTTAATAACAGCTTTTATTTTCTCCAAAGCTGCCAAGACTATCAGGTTAGCTTCATCCTCCAAGACAGTGTAAGGTAGTAAATATTTTTTTTCAGTGTGAAAAGACCGCATTTAGGGTAATAGGTGTATGTTGCCCCATCCTTCTGCTTTGGGTTCCAAACTGAGGAACTAGTTAAACTTGAAATGTTTATTTTAGATTATGAAGATGATAGCCTCTATCTAAATGATTGCTTTTTCTCTGAGTAATGGAATTCTTAGCTCTTGTCCAAGAGAAGTATTAACTTCTGAGCCTGCTGCTCTGAAAACTTTTGCATTTAATGCACTTATATGGCTGAGCTAGAAGCCCATTTCTGAATTCATTTTTCTGGGCACCTTCTCTATTCACCTCTCCAATACCTTTCTGGGTTGATAAAATGGACATGACTTCTCTCTGAATGCAAAACGGCTATTCAGTGGGAGTTTTTGTTTTGGATCTATGTGCAAGTACCCTCTAAATGTAAAAAGCTACTAAGGTTTTTTGTGTGGCAAGTTTGTCTTGTTACGAACAGTGCATCTTCAGCACATTAATCCTCCTGGTTTTTTTCCTAAATTGTACATTTTTGATCACTTTCCACCACCGAAACCAGTGTGCATTGTTGCATAGGTGTAAAAATTGTTAGTATTCTGTATGCTGAAGTACAAAGATACAATAATAGGCCTTATTTTGCATTTTGTTTTCCTTTTCTCTAGTATTTACATAAATGCTGCATATGAAGCAGAAAAAGCTGTAGTAAATTGTGTGTGGATGTGAACTGTGTAAGAGGAAGGTAACTCAATAGTTAACACTCTAGTTGATGGAATACGTTACCCGGTAAGTAGCACAGGAATATAATGTGGAAGACTTTCTAGGCTGTTTCTGTTGTATGACACAAATCTAATATGAAAGGACCTAATTTAATTTACTAAGCTTTTAGTGGAACTACTTTCTTGTTTTCTTCATAAGCTATGAATTAAAATTCTTTAACACATTTAAAATGTTTTCAGCAACAGTGAAGGTGCATGATCCCCTCTAGATGTTAGTCAATTAGCTTCCTGCTCCTTGCCAGTTCAACTACCTGAGCAACAGCATAATAGGAGCTAGAATAAGGAGCGGGTACATTCCATACCATCCATTATTAGAATTAAAATGACAGAACAAACTAGTTCCAGAGTTCAAGGACAGCTTCAATTCTGTCTCTGAATCTAAGGTAGACAGCGAATAGATGGCTTATTAAGTTTAATTCATGATCATGTGCATAATTCCTATGAATGGGAGCCCCACTCTACCTGGAAGGAATCCTGTTAAATTATTTTTTGCCCAAAATTACTGCTCTTTTTGCATCCTGTGCGGGGAATAGTGGTGTGCCAGGTGACACAGTGACAAAACTTTCTTGTGTGGAGTCATCTTCCTTATTACCACATCTCAAAATGGGAATGGATTTGTGAATAAGGATGTCTAGATTGCTAATATTCCTGTTTTTATTTTGTTTGAAGAGAGTATAAGGCTAGCTTCAGTTGCTAGACTTTGTAATCCATCTGATGTATCACACCAAGCAGTAGCCTTTACTGGTGTCTTAGATCCAACAGTTGTTCTCATTTTACAGTTTGACTATTTTAAGAGCAGCTAATACTTATTTCAGTAAGCATAATATGTAAAAACAAAGGCTGATGTAAAAACATTGTGTGCTCAGCCTAACACATTCTTAACAAAGAAAACAAAGCCTTGTTTTCTCTGTTAACAAAAATAATTAAAATGAAAATACCTTTATAAAATCCAATATTCAGTGTTTAATTGATAAATAATTTTCCCCTTGAAATGGGAGTAGAACATACCAGTGTCTTTATGAAACTTGTGGCATTAAACCCATGAGGGCTCAGATAACACAGCGGAAAACATCAGCTGGTTCCGCATCGCCTGAATCTGCTTTTTCTTCTCTGTGGTGCTCTCATCTTCCTGTTGTTTATTTTGACCGGAGTTTTGACGACATCTACATATGCATTTTCAAACCTCAGCGGTTCAAACAGCACTTAACCTCTCCCGATGGCCCGGGTGCCCCCAGCACGGGGCGGCGAAGGCGCAGCTGCGTGGGACCGGGGCTCGGCGGCCGCGAGAGGGCAGCGGGACACAGCGGGAGGAGGACACAGCCCTGGGAGTAGGTGTGCGGCGGGTAGGGGAGCGGAACTCAGGGCTTCGATGGTGCGCGCTCGGAACTAGCGCGGCAATATTGACATCTGTCATATTAAACCTATGCTCTATTTCTAGCTTCTAATAAAAATCAAGTTCAAATTCCTTCGCATTGACAGGGTTCTCAAGTGTTAGCTTCATGTCCTTTTTAGGGAATGTACTGAGATACTTTATTTAACTCGGTATATGTCATTGCTTCCCAAATGGTTGCATCAGTGACTTTAAAATTAGGTGGGGTTTGAGCTTAGCATGTTTAAAATGCACACATCAGCCTGATCGTGCAACAAAGCATGAAGCGCTGTGGTGGATGTGCTTGGGAGCTCCTCTTAGAGCTGTTCGGTGAGTCTTGTGACTTAAATGACAAGATTCAAGGCTTGATTTCTCTGAAGCGATCAAAATTACTCACTTCCTCTCGACCCTCCTAGTAACTGCTGGTGGTGGTGGAGGCTCTGTTCTGCTGTGCAGGTAGCCCTGCAGTATGAGGGTCTGTGATGGTCTGTCGTTGTTTGAACCAGTGTACCATATGTTTGCATTCCTTAAACCATTCTTATTTTTTGCCCATAAACTTTCAGATTTCAGGACTTCAGCCAACTGACCAGGCCCTGCTACAGTTCCCATCAGGCCTCTAGACAACTGACTATTGTGCATGCAAAAAATATGAGCATTTGGGAGCCATCAGATTTACTGCACATGTGCAGGCCACATGGACAGCACAAGTGCAGCCAGTCTGATGTTTCTCAGACACGTCCCACTTGCTATGCAGCATGTGCGCATGCATGGCTGCCCAGAAAGTCCCCGACAAGAAATATGGTGACATTATGCATACCACAGCATGTAACGTATCTTGAAATTAACTCCAAAATGCTTGTTGTGCTTGCATGTTTCATGAAGAAGGTGTTGGAAGTTCAAAGTTGCCTAGAGAAGTGATTTTCTTTCACTTAGCTCTCCCCAAGCAGCCACCGTGATCTTCTGGTTTTGTCCACCCTGCCCTTCTGCTGCTCCCAGAACTCAGCTCTCCTGCTGTGCGTGGTAGGAAGGGTACTGTCGCCCGGTGGAGGTAGTGGTGGAGTCGGTGAGGATACTGATGGCAGGTTCAAGAGAGAAGGCAGCTACAGAACTGCTTAGGTGACAGCACTGCTTGAATGTAAATATACACAGAACATCTCTTCAGTAAATGTTCTTCCATACTAAGATAAAAAAGGAAAACTTTTTTTTCCTTATGTGGTAAAAAAATAGATTAAATAGAAATATTTATGTATTAAGTAGTTTCCAAATTGATGCAAAGATGTTCTAACTACAGTGAACTACTAATTTTCTAAGAGAAAGGACTGTTTCTTATTGCAGAAGCAGCAGGGAAGATTTAAATCCCTGCTGAGTAGACAGCACACCTTTGATAATAATCTTGTTTGTAAGGAGTTTTACATATATGGAAATGTTGGTAGTTTCTATTACTTCAGGGAATAGTATGGATTAAAAACTGTCTAGCTTTAGAGAGCTTCATAAAAATGTGTTTAAATGAGTACAAATACAAATAAGAAACACCTTACAGATTCAGATTATTCCATAATCTTTTTTGTGCAGTTTTGTGTAGCACGTGCTGTGCTGACCTCTGCCAGCTCCATACTAAGAGATGAATAGTGACTCGTTTGTCAGCTTCTAGCGATTGCCAGGAGCCAAAAGCCATAGTAAATGTGCGAAGGAAAAACAGCAGAGTCAACAGTCTGCTTCACTGTGGCATGTCTTGAGAATATCTGACCGCTCCTTTTAAGAGCTGTTTCAACTGGAATGTAGGAAAGCATGCCTCTTTGGTTTTTATAATAATTAAGTGTATTTCAAGGATAGGGTTGACTTTTGGCTCAACTATTTTTCTGCCATTTTGTATGGTTCACTTGTCCTTTTCAGGGAAATCTTGTTGTGAGGGATTAGCAGTGAGGCATAGAATATGCTGACTGCTGTGGATGACAGTCTTGAAGAGGCTCTAGGGAGTTTTTTCAGCATTTCTTAGAATTTGAAGTTCATCTCCGCTAAATGTTAGTAACTTAAAAAAACACAAACATCGGGCTATGATGTTTACATTGCTTATAATCATATTTGCTTAGCTGTAAGCATTACCTATAAGCATATCTACAACAGCTTTTGTACTTCCATCCTGAGGTGAGGAGGCTTGCTTCCATATAGCCACCTTTGTAGCTGGGAAGATGCTTGCTACTAAACTAGAACAGGAAAAAAATCTTTCTTTGGAATGATGTGGCCTGGCTGCCAAGGAAAGTCAGGTTCCAACAAAAGTATTTTCACTGCTTGAATGAGCTACGGTTTTATACCTTCAGTCTGCCTGGAGGAGACTTCAGAGCTTTCAGAGCACTTTGTCTTCCTAAGCAGGGGAATTTCTGCCTTGCCTGGCCCGAACCAGCTGTTCCTTGTTCAAGAGCTGATCTCTTGTAGACTAACGCTTGATGGAGGGCGCTTGTCTCAGAATAGATAGCGATGAGTGTCAGGGACATGCCTGGAGATGGCTGTGCCTTTGCCTTCTCAAGAGGGTGAAGGAGAGGGATACGGTTCAAGCTCCTGCGGTTATCGTTGCTGTTTTGGGGACTGTAAGGCTGGAGAGGGGTTTGGTGTGGCTTTGTCCCTTACTTCATCTGTCAGTGCTGGAGGTTAAAGTGATCTTCTGCTGGAGATCGGGAAAGGAGAGGTTCACCTGGGGATCCAGACAGAATGACACACACCTGCCCAAACTTCTGGCTTCTGTAGATTTGGGAGAGGTGGGAGAACAGTATTTTCTAATCTTTTCTGAAGCAGTGTAAAGCAGCCACTTAGAGGGGTGATAGCTGAGTCCCTCTGTGCATTTTCAAACCTTGTGTCATTTGTCACTGAGCCCTCTCGCATTGGATACTGCTATGTAAGGACCGCTTAACGGAGCTTTGAGTCTAGTCCTGGAAGTGGTTCAATCTCAAGCCTGGATCAAAATGGTTTCTATATAAAAAAATACATTTCTCATGTAAATAATTCACTCTAAAATAAGAAAATCCCTTTATTGCTTTTTCGGATAAAGACCAGGAGGGGTGAAGGTTAACTTGTGATCTCACAACTTTCTCTTCACAGTGAAATGCTCTGTAGTGTCAAGTCTTTGCTTGTTAGGGAGGGCAGTGGACAAGTGGCTGCTTTGCTGGGATATTTCCCTGGTTTGGGCAAAAACAACTATTAAGGTGGGTAGGAATGCCTCTGATAATTTTAGTAATCAAAACATGAAGCAAATGTTGACAGAGAAGAAGGGGCATTTAAGATGTGCTCCTGCACACTGTAATGCCATGCCCCTATCTTATGGTGAACATCTTACACTGGTTTTCTTCTACAAGCCATTCATTTAAAATACTCAATTTATATGTTTGTAGAAAAAAGTTGAGAACACATTTTCAGCACAACCTGAGAACTGAAATCCTAATATAACTTAGCCTTGTCATATCTTTGGAGGGCTTGCAAGAGTTTCATGGCAATGCTGGCCATGCTCCTTGTTCAACTGTGGAAAGGAAAACTTTTCCTTACCCGCAGGAACAGAGCCTAGACTCCATAGTCATGGACCAAGTGTTTGCGATGTAGATGGAGAACAGATTTTGTGTGTGTGTGTTCCCACGTATGTTATGCATAAATGTGCCTTTTGAGCTCTGTACAAGTGTGCAAAATAAGGAACTGGGTGTGGGGAAGCAGACTATGTTTTGGGGCAGGAGGTCATGATTCTTGCATGGTGTACTACAGCGAGCACCTTCCCATCACTGCGCTGGCTCAGACTTACCTTAAAATTCCTTCTTGTGTGTCTCCTAGGTCACTTGCACTATTAAGTAATCTCTTAATAAACTTTCAGGGTGTGCAGCATTTTTTTGCTTTTTTTAGTGTTCTTTAAGTAAAATGTGCTGAGCTTCAGGCTCCACCAAATTGCAACACAATTGCCTAACGGGGAGCCTGTTTTATTTTATTTCCAGAAAATGTCGCTGCAGTTCAGCTTCGCGCTTCCTTTTACCGCTAGAAGCACAGCACCG
>NW_010132268.1:0-799 GCF_000699245.1 Pterocles gutturalis
CAGCCGCCATCTTGTGCTGCCCCCGCCCTCCCGCGCGGGGCCGCCGCCCCGCCTCCCCGGTGCGGAGAGGAGGAAACCCTTCGGGTTCGCTTCACGTTCGCAAATAGCCAACTCCGCGTGCGTGGAGCTCGCTGGCTGTTAAAAACACCGAAAAGCAACACTAGAACAATGCTCTTTAAGGAATACATATCTTCAAGGGATCTACATGTAACATCGCCAAGGTCTTGCGCCTTCAAAGGATTATTCAAATAAAAACCAGAAGGACAATTACCAGGTGCCGTAGAAAGATGGAGACATATAGATTGAGAATATCCCTCAGCAAACTGATACCTTTGCCAGTTTTTCATCTGCACCAATTCTTCCTTCCTTTTCTGAAGAGATGCAACTGCCGACACCTGTGTCCACCACTTACAGATAAACTGCCACAGAGGTGTGAAAATAGGACACACTGTACCGCTTCCTTTAAACATTAATGGCATTGATCTGCAGGTTACCTGCTTGTTAACTTCTAAATCCACTACTGTGCAGAATTTATTGCTCCATTTAGGATATGGATGACAGTGTTATCAGTACAATAAACGCAGATCTAGTTTTGAGGTTCAACTCTGAGAAATGTATTCAGGGTATATCCTTTGTATCTCATCTTTGGGCACTGTCTTATGAACCCCAGACCGGTAACTTTGGGCTTGCTCTAGCGTTTGTTGAGTCAATGGAAAAACTTACCATCAGAAGGTATAGTGGCTGAGAAGGCTGATTGGTAAGATGCTATCTAGCAGGCTTTAACAGGATCTTTTTCCTG
>NW_010132268.1:830-9256 GCF_000699245.1 Pterocles gutturalis
GTATTAATGTCAGCAGAACTTCTGAGAGAGAAACAACTTGGAGAGAAAAAAAAGCGTGAGGTTCCACTGAGAATATGGAAAGGATGGGGAGGGGTAATATTTGTACTACCCCTGTGGAGGTTCAAAAATCAAAGGGAATCTGAAGAATTAGGCTTATAAAGGAGCTCTTACTTTTAAAGGTTGCCTGGAAGACGTGCCAGGCCTTTCAGACAGGTTGGCTGCTTTCCCTGCCTGCTGTGCCTGACCCTTGTTCAGCTGTTCTAACCGACTAATGGTTGGGATAGCAGATGCCGTTCACTGCCTGTCTTTCCCCAGGGAGGTCATCTTTCAGGTGCCGTGTGGTGCCATTCACTGCACAGGTAGCTCTGTTTGAGTAGATTCAAGATTATTATGGAAGAAGCATGAGAATCTCACTGTTACGGTCAATAAGCCATAACTGAGGACTTAATTCAGATAACTCCTTACTTCAGATAACGTGTCACATACAAGGCTTGTTATATCTACAGACAACCACAAGGTGACAGGGAATGCTTCCAAACAACTCTGTGAAGCCTGGCTATTTAATTGTTTGGATGCTGAAATACACAATAAAAATTCCTAAATTATTGTATGGTCGGTGTTCAGCTTTAATGCTGACTGATAAATACTTGAAATTTCAGAAACAGAAGCAGCCTGACAGGAGGATACAGTGGTTGCATCTTAAGATCATAAGGAATGAAAATATTATAAAAATTGTTTTCCTACAAGCTTGGCAAAATATTTCTGTTTGCTGCACAATAGGCAACGTACCCTTAAGAAAACTGCAGATAAGGCCACATGAGTGAGGCCATCATCAGTTGGAAGCAGTGGAAATAGAAAAAGTGGAGTAATAAACAGGAGGAAGGAAGTACTCATAGCTTCTCTATACAGGGAATTTATGTTGACAGGAAGTATGAATACAAGACCAAAAAGTCCATGTATTAAGCAGCATTTGCATAAGGGAGGTTATGTAAGGTGTGATCCTCAGTGAGTGATTATCAGTGGCAGAACACCTTCCAGAGGCTGGCCATAATCTCCACGGTTAAACCTGGTTGGTGAAATGGACGCTACGTGGTGTTTTATTTTGCTTGGACACAGCTTAAAGAACTAAATGTGCAGAAATGTTATTCTTAACAGTGACATATTTACCTTCACAAAAAAGGTCTTATTCTGTCACCTTTTTTTTACCTTTTGCACGTAGGATTACAACATATTTTCAGAAACATGCTTTCTAAATGTATAATTCCCTTGCAATGTCGAGCTAATATTTTATGAAAGACTAAGAAGTGGAGGGCATTTACTGTGGTTTGGGTATGGCCTCTGAGGAATATAAAATAAAGTGCACAGAAGACGCTTTATTTTATGTCCTGTATCAGCTTGTACAGATTATTTCAGTTTGATCAGCTGTCTTCTTGAATTAATTATTTTTTGCAAAGGGATATCTTTGAAGATCAGTTAGAGAATTAAAAAGTAACAGTAACTAAGCAATTCTCAGTCTCATCATTACGGTTCAGAAGCTGTTAACAGTTGTAAAGGGCTAATTAGTGTAATATAATCCTCTTAGGAGGTTGCAGGCACTGAGCTAGATTTCTTTATAATTTGTACGTAGGCCTTCTTTATTCCATTAGAATTACAATAATTACAGACGGCAGTATGTATTTGCATTCTATCCATCCACATTATGTTTAGCTTGCATACTGAATACTGCACAACAAATGCAGGAGTAGACTTTTCTGTTTTCTATTTAAATATCAAAATGTTTAGACGAACAGCCAAATCTTGGTTTTATAACTGTGCAAAATCTACCAAAAGAGAAAATGAGAACAGGAATAAGTGGCTTTCTGAAATCCCAAGCAATCAGAGAGAGAAAATACTGGAAGAGCTGGATGTGAACAAAGTGCTGTCATATTTGGTTTACAAGAGAGTCTTTTCCTTGGAGGAATACAAAGACATTTGGTCCCAGGAGAGCTACAAGAAGAGAACTGAATATTTTTTAGATAAACTCTCTTTAAAAGGCCCAGATGCTTTCTCTGCTTTTTGTTCCATTTTGGAGGAGGTCTGTCCTAACTTGCTGACATGCATTCTCCTTGGCTATGAAGGTAAGGTCACTGTCTGCTCTGAAATGCTTAAGTGTATATTGGTAATGTCTTGGAATCCTCTGACACTAATAGTTATTTGCTATAATTAGTGTTTACTTTCTCTCTTGCACTAAACGAGAGAGTATTTGCTGTCTTTATGGTTCTTTGTTATCAAAGAGAATATAATGGGAAGGAAAATCTATTAAACAAATATGTTATTGTTATACTTTGAACATTTAAACTAGTAGCAAAATACTGCATATTAACATTGCTCCTACTAATGAATAAGAGTCAAGATAGGGAAAAGGATTCTTAAGTACTAGTGATAACACTTAGCTCAGAAATCTAACACTGATCTTTTACCTTCCCTCCCATTTATGCAATATTTCAAAATAGATTGAGAAGTTGTGTAGGTATAGTGCCTGAGTAATTGATCCCTTCCACATTTTTTCTTGTAAGCTACATTATTTACTATATCTATCTGTAAACAACTGCAGGAAAAAGATTGCATTACTAAATAACAACAATACAATTGAAGTTAACCAAAATGTTATTTGGACATCAGGCACTACTAATACCTATTTGAGAAACAATGTTTTAGTAGATATTAGCAAAGATAATGTGAAAAAAAATATGTGTAGAGTGTTTAGTAGAAATACATCCTAGTGACCTATTTTTATTTTTTTTGGTGTCCGTTATATTCCAAATTTGAGTCTTTCAAGTCAGCTAGAGTTTTCTCAGCAATGACTGCAGGGTTGTGCTCAAAGGTTATATACAGAATGTCCTTTTAGCATTTAGTTAAAATAGTAATTTCTTTTACCAGTCCATTCAGTAATAGGTTTAAACACCTTAGTATTACAACTTTTTATAAATAAAAACCAGTAAGTCTGAGTACTGTAAGAATTTTAATAAATTAAATAAGAAAAATGAAAATCCAAACCCCTTTTGACCTTTAAAATAGCTGTAATCTGTGTCCTCTCTTGAAAACCTGATTTTCAAAACTGACAGATAGAGATCCAATTACTTGAGAAGGCAACAGATATTTTACCCTAATTTACTTATAAACAGGTGCCCATTTAGTGTATCTTTTCAAGATCAATTGACAGCACGTTTTTATGGCAGCCACAAGAAAATCGAAGGAGGCTCATAAATGTTGTTGTGGATTTTAGTACATGTAGAATGTACTTCATGGACAACCATGTTATGAAAAGGCTACTTAGAGCCTTTTTACACTATATATATTTTTTTAAAGCATAAAAAAAAATACAATGGATTATAAATACATTATAAAACCAGGTCTTTCAGAGCACACATTTTGGAATTAAGCTTTGGCTTCCTCTGAATTAACTGCAGAGACAGCACAGGGAGATTTTTATGCTGTACCACCTAAACATCTCGTGCAGGGGCCTGTCACAGAGCAGATTTAAATCTTCTGGTGGGTACAAGGTTTGGGGTGTAGTACTGTTATAAAGGGCAATGGCCTGGGCAGTTGGGTGCAAGTCAAGGACTCTGTCTCCCTGACAACGTCATAGTAGATCAGAGAAACAAGGAGAAAGCCAATGCTGCACATTTCCAAAAGAGTAAAGGATACTGTTGGAACAGTGTCCCCAATCCATTCTGTCTGTCTGTGCCTTGTGTAGGCAGAAAAATGCCTCGGGCTGCCTCAGCTCAGCCCCTATTACACTCGTTCCTACTTCCCCACCCCCAGTAGCATACATCAAATGTGCAAATCTAGTTTTAGAATCTGTTATTACTAATAATAATCTATGGGATAGCATGCAAAGAAAAACACATGCTATATATTCACATTCATTCATGCACATAATCTGTTTAAAATCATGCACGCATATTTTGCAGATTAAATTAAATGGATTATGCATGATGGATTTTCCTGCATTGTAGATTTTTGTAGATTGATTTTGATAAACCCTGTTTTGTTACAAGGTACACAGAAAGGTATGATGAAAAAGAGGACTGTTTATTATTTCAATTAAAATAGCTTTCTTCTCCACCTTATAAAAGCAGATTGATAGGACAAAGGAATCAAAATGGCAGGAATACCGCGTAGATGCATGATAAGTGGCTATGGCTGTGCTATGTGGCTTCAACACCCCAGCTAACATAGCAGTTGTGTGCCATCCTGTCCACTGTACTTGTCAAAGGGACTTTAGTGGCAGGCTGACTGTGCACACAGCATAGAATCAGTCCCCCATATTGATCCACTGCATGTACAGCGGGGGCCAATTTCTGCTTTTCTGTTGGCAGATATGGGTATTTTAATGTATTTCCACTGTCTTAATGCCCTCCAGAAAGAACCATTTGACAGGTGCTGGAAATGTGGCATGGTTCCAAGAGGTCACTCAGTCTCTGGACTAATGTAGTTCACTGCAAAACTGTAAACCGTGCTAGTGAAATGTGGCCAGTGAATGATGTACTGGCGTTTGTACACTGTTGATTTAACACCAGTTTGAACTCCTTTGTCTCATCATTTCAAATAATTACACCCACTGTAATTTAAGGGGTGTTATAGCAGTATTTATTCTTCAAGACACAAGTAACTTGATTCTTCTCCTCTTCTCTTATAAAATTCTAATTATACTCTAAAGCAAAGCTCCTAGTGACTCCAGGGGGAGAAACACTTGGTTGTTACTTGTCGATACGATACAGTAGGAAATAAATTCTTCATTGGCCAGGCAGGAGCTTATATGGAGTAAAAATTTCAGGTTTATTTCCAGAATTCCTATAAACTGTCTGACCTGTACCTCTCAAGTCTAATGGAAATATGAATACGGAAACAACTTTATTTATAAAAGGATAAAAGAAATTATGTTTACCTAAAACAGCCACTTACCCAAATGCAACATCACAGACAGAGTTACGTCAAACTGTAGATGTTATTTTGAACTATGTATCAGTTATTAGAGAAATTTCTTTATTGTTATCCAGACCGTATGCATAGACGTTTCCCAGCGTTATCAGAGCAAACAAAACTGAACGCTGTATCAGAGATGGAGCTGCATGAAACCTGTCAGATGAGTGACCAAGAAGGAAGCCCTTCTGCTGAGGAACAACTGATTCAGTCATTCAACAAATACAGGTTAAAATTATCAGTGTCATTGTATCTTTAATAATCACAGTATTTCCTGTCACTTAGTTTCCATGTAAGTGAAGTACACCACTGATGTTTTCAAGAAGTTTTTCATTTGTGTCTGATTTTACTTGGCATTTGTAAACTATGATTCTGTTTTGTATAATGAACATCTTTTGATGCTGGAGAATGCTGCAGGTGACCTCTGGTCTTTACTAGAGGTATTCAGCAGTGATATAATGCATTGATGACACTGCTAGTGTCTAGTGTTCAAGGACTAAGTACACACGCAGAAGTACATTTTACTCATAAACTTGGAATGTGAGAGACAACCTAAGTTAATATCACAGTTTCTGTTATTTATTTTAAGAGGAAAAGAAACTGAGGAGGACCTATGTAAGAACAGCATGTAACTTGATACGTGCCAGGATGCTGGGATTCAAGTCTCTGCTTCAGAGATTTGAACCTAAAAAGAGGATGCAAACAAAACTTGGAGAAGTCCTAAATTGCTACATTTTATGTAGATAATATTAAGTTCAGGCATTTGTAGCTGTGTGTTTGGAATCATGCTTTGCTTAATTCAATAAGGAATCTAGCTGAGAATGGTCTAGAGCTCTCAATGGTTCATTAGCGGTTAAGAAATACTGTAGATAATTTACATATGTCCAGTTAAGACAGAAACTTATAATCTGAGAAAAATGCTTGAAAAGTAGTTAAAACTGCACTGCTGTTTTGATGTGTCAGTAGCATATAAACAGTGAATTATGAAGCCTTAATATCTTTGCATGTGTAGGCTAGTTTAACTAAGTTTCATCTGGAGACTGGATTACACTAGCCTGTAGAAGTGTAGTAAAACTTAATGACAGTGAAGTGATTGAAAAAATTGTGGTCATGAGAGGTTAAGTTCATCTTGAGTAGCAGTGAAACATGACATGGTAATAGAATATGAAGACACTTGATACAATGCAGCATGGGCCCAAATTGTACAGTGTGGGTGGATGTATTCCCACAGCTAATGCAATCCCAGTCAGAACTCCTTTCTCCTTATACATTCACAAGAGTTCCAGGAGACTTGCAGTCATTCATAATCTGAATCTGTGCCATTTGGCTTTAAGTAGATTAATTCTGTAGCACTGGTCCTGTAACATCACAAGACAATCACAAGCCAGGGTAATAAGTACCCTTGTTCTATTTAGATTTGCAAGGTTATGCAGTAAGTTACATAGCTATTAAAAGTAGAAGGATGCTTTCTGCACCATAATGATAATAAAATCAAGCAGCAACTTTGCAGCACTTGGCAGTTAATACAGAAAACTTAAGGTACCAGTCCCTCATACAGTCTTGTTCGGTTTGGCCACTAGATGGTACTACATCACAGTTGTTTTGAAATTCCTTGGCTACCTTTTTGAAATTATTGCAATGAAAGATTATTCAGAATTGTAACAATATCATAACATTTCATAGTGATTATTTGTTTCCTGGATATGAAACACACACATACAAAAATATAGAGGATACATAGAAGAGGTTTTAAAGCACTTCTTGGTTTGATTCACTAGTATCATTTAATGAGTCTGTGTTCCTTACCAACCAATGCAATTGTAACTGTGATGTTTCAAAGGCATAGTGACAAATACTGCCTTTCGGTCGTTGCATGTGGTAAACAAAATAGTCTTTTTGAGTCTGTGCTCCCCAGACAGGAAAAAACTGCATCCAAACACAACCCATTGAAGACTACAAGCCCAAATTTGGGGAGATGATAATTTTCCCACTTCAGGAATTTGGAGATGATTCCTTGATGACTTGGAAACGTTCACACCCACTTTCCATATGCAAACAACAAAAGTAAGTGCACTGTAGTGGTAAATCAAGCCCATGAAGTCCAACCAAATAAAAAACAATAACCATTTAAACATTCAGGCTTTATCTGCTTTACTAAGTGCTGCTGGTATACTCACTCACTTCCAACAGATTACATATGGTCCCTTTTTTTGCATGTGTATATCAAACCAAATAATATTTCCATAGACTTTTTACTCCTCTTTTACATAGTTTCATCACTAAACTGCTGTATTGGGTCCTATCTTATTGGGTCAGGAGGCTGTGTACTGTTAAGCTTCCTGTGCTCTCAAATGCTTTTTTTATGCCCTTATGCATTCTTCTGGCAAAGACTATTAGCATCCTACCTCCTACTAGCAGTTAGAGTTCTGAAGTTTATTCTTTCTTCATGTATCTGATCACATGAAGGAGGATACATAACATGGGGGTTGAATCACATGACAAAGGGCATAGGGCTGGACTGCATATAGAAAAAATCCCTTTTAAGAGGACTTTAGTGAATGCAGAATCTTGGCAGAAAACGCACAGCCCTCCACTGCTGGGAAACACCAAATAATCCCCTCACTTCCTGACCAGTGTGTCAGGCACAGATGAACCAGAAGTCATGGATCAGGTTGATTAGCTGTAGCTGGTATGCAGGATCCCATTGCAAGAGCCAGAGCGCAGTGCTGCAATGAATCAAGTGGGAGATAAGGGACCACACAGCTCTGTAACACTTTATAGACCAGTGTTGAATAACACATTTCCCAGCAGAATAATCATATCCCCTCCCAAACCTTCAACCATGTGAGCACAGTGACAATACAGAGAAGTCATCAGTGGAATCCTGCAGGGGATTGATTCTTCTTAAGAAACTCAAAAATTGATCAGAAAAAGGTCTCAGCAGTGAGGTAGAAAAGTTTGCTGAGGATGCACATTTACTCAGGGTAGGAAGTGTGAGGGCTGAATGCACAGAACTGTAGATGGGCCTTAAGACTAAGTGACTGGGTAACAAAATGGTAGAGGAAATTTAGTGGAGATAAATGTGAAATGATGTACGTGGGCAAAAGTGTTCTTGGCTTTATGAATAAAGTGATGAGCTCTGAGCTGCCTGTTATAATTCAGAAGTGAAAGTTTCAGATGGAGACAGATAGATGGTTTCATAAAAACATCAACTCAGTGCATGGCAGCAGTCCAAAAATGCAAATGCTTGGAATTGTTAGGTAACGAAAAAAGAACAGAACAGAAATCATGATTATGCCAGTCTACAGTGCCATGGCTTGCTCACACCTGAAATACTGTGTGCTATTCTGGTACTTGCATCTTGAAAATGTTATATTAGACCTGAAAAAAGTTCAGAGAAAGGCAACAATGATGTAACACATGGGACAAAATCATTTCCATATGAAAAATAATTCAGCAGG
>NW_010132268.1:9287-9912 GCF_000699245.1 Pterocles gutturalis
TTTATTATGGAAAAGAAACATGGAAGGAGATAAAAAATGAAAAAAGGAGAGGGTGAGAATTAAAGGATCAGATATGCAAGTATGGGAAACTAGGCTGAAGTTGGGTACACATGACAGCACTCATTGCTTCTAAAAGGTGTCCAAGGAGCAATTAGGTTCTGCCTAGTTGTGCTTTGTTCAGTGACATAACAGGATAAGGAAAGAGAAAATGTCTTCATAGTGAGTTGGATCCCCCTTGTCAAGCCTCCCCCTCTTCTTGGTGTGGTGAAAAGCCAGGCCAGGCTGGCAATGGCAGTAGGACACTGACAAGGAGGTCCTCCAAATTAGAAGGTCCTTAGATGTGCCACTGTTCTTTCATTTTTTTGTTAGTGAGCAATTTATAAGATGAATGAAATCAATCAACCACTGAGCAGCTGGTTCAGGGTAACCAGAGGCTCCATCCAAAGACAGAAATGAGGGCCACTATGCTTTTAGAACATGTATCAGAATGCAACAGCTCTCTGTTTACAGAAACCCCATTTTTAAATCCTAGTAAGTACAATAAGTCCATGCTGTATCAGGCAGGATTGTTATGTTGCTGTGAGTCATTAAGTTTTTAATACTTAAACAAATGTGTAGGGAATCT
>NW_010132268.1:9943-13981 GCF_000699245.1 Pterocles gutturalis
CTTCTATACACTTCTAGTGAGATGCCTTGAACTCTACGCAGGAAATGTCATCTCTGAACACCAGACATGACAGTCTTCAAACATAATTTTAATTCCTTACCTGTAATCATCTTTACACTACTGGTGCAGGAACTCTTGTGTAGAAATGTAGAGCAACATTCCAGTCAAGCCTCAGTGCTGCCAATGACATGCAGTGTTTTTAAAAAGAAGTATAGATTATAGTCCATATTGTGTACAGAGAAATTCTGCATGTGCAAATTCATTCCTTTTATTCTGAAAGTAGGCTCACAGGCTTAGATGATACTACTCTTCTTCCTTCCCCCTACCAACCTCCTATGTTTTGTCTGGGGAAAGAAGTTGGGAGGATAGGTGTTTCTGAAAAATAGCAACTAGAAAGGAAAAAAAGCAGAGCCTGATGCTCTCATTTATTCTACCTCACATTTTCCTGCTTCCAAGGACTATTTAGAAAAGTAGTCAGTCCTCAAAAGAGCTTCTAAGGACATGCTTGGTATAGAAACACAGAGCTCCCTCATGAACAGTCATGTTTTTCTCCACATCTGAATGATTTGGAGTGATACTGGAAACAGAAAACAAGTCCTGCTCTCCTGATTAAACCTGTGCAGGAAGAATCTATAAGAGAAAATTATCATGGACTATGCACCTCCTCATAGAGGGTATTCTGCAAGAGAGGATGTAGTGAGCCAATGCAATCAAGGATCTGGAAAAGCAGGAACAGCCATTTCTTGCCAGCTATTATTGAGACAAAAGCTTGACTGGCTTCCTCCAAACCTCTGTTACTTGCCATGCCCAAGTCATTGCCAGTATTACTGCTGTGAGGGGCCATACATAATTTTTCAGGTATTTTTAGTGCAAACATGTTTTACAAATTGGGAGCTAATACAGCATGTAATATGTATATGGAAACAGTTTTATTCACATTATGTCGGATCCTAAATGTTTCTTGATGTTCAAGAGGATTAGATTTTGATGAACCAAGCGACTGCACTGATGTGCTTCTTTACCACCTGATATTTTTATGACATGCATCAACAATAAATATTAGCATTGACATACCTCAAAATTGTTACCAGTTACCTTGTGGCGTTTGGCATCTCAGCAGTCATGTCAAGGTCAATTCATCCAGTAGCACTGGCTTGTGTGACAGGAAGCTGCTCATCTCAGTTTGGAGCCTGGAACAGATAAGCCATGGCTATAGTCAGCAGTAGAAAAATTGTAAAAGAGAAATGAAGGATGAGAAGAGAAAAGCAAATAAAAATGTCAGAACAAGTGTCTTTCCCAAGTAATTTTGGAGATTTCTATTTCAGAAGTACCATAAAAAGTACTTTCCAGTCTGTGATTGGAATTTATTGCAACTGTTGCCATATTAGCAGTTATCAGATTCTGTAGTTAATTGTATTGTTAAGTACAGCATGTCATAATATAGACAAGACTGTTTCTTTAGTAGCCTGCTCAGGTCAGGGTAATAACCTGCATTTTCTTGGATATAAATTGTCACTTCTGTAAACTGCTGCCTTTGATACATAAAATATAAAATATGACAAGTTCTAAGTTGTCATAGGTAACTAAAAGGCACTTCTGACTAACGTAGCAGTTGCTTATGTAAGCTAACTATGCTTATACAGAATTTAATTATTTTATCCATAGAAGATACCAACTGTGGCAACCATTACCATAGCAATGCATTATGCATGCTTCCTGACCATTATGCATGTTATCCCATGTCTCAAAATATCCAGAACCTACTTATCTATTCTCTCTGGATTCTGCTTGCAACCAAGAAACCAGAAAAAGGATGAAGGTAGCTTTTGGCCTTGAAAACATTTTTTCTGATCTTTGAATTTCCCTAATTTCTGGCTTCTACAGTTAATTAGTGCAGCCTCAGACTACTCTTTTTGGCTATTCTTGGCTAGGAATGCCCAAAAGGTTGGTTTTTTGCATCAGAAAGAGTCAGAGTACAGCAATAATCCATCTAAATACCATATCCTGGGAGCTGTGATGGGGCTACTATGCATATTAAGCCATCTCTTCAGTATCCAGGCCTTACAGCTGCTTGTTCAGCCAGACAGCCACCCAATATTCTCATTTTAGGATGATGATTCTTCCCTTCTGTAATGGATTCCTCTTATGAAAGTGAGGGGTTTTTGGTAAAGATCAATAAAATGGAAATGTCAGTTTTGAGAAGGTGTATGTGTGGCAGAAAGTGGACTTAGTAGTATGCATATCCACTGTTCCTGTGCTGATCAGTCACTTGGAATATGCATATATTCTTTCCATAAATTAATTCACATTTAAACTATTCCTTGAGTAGCAGATCATAACAAAATGACTGCATCTTAGTAAAAATTTCTCACAGAAGCATTCTGTCTTAAAACTTGGCTGTACTTAGAAGTACCTCTCTGTAAATTTACATATTCTTTGCTGCAGCTCCACCCCAACAGCACTGAATCATAAAATTGCCATAAAAACATTTCTTCTAAGAATGCTGTTGGCTTATGCTCTGCTTGCCCACTGAGAAAAAAAATGTATTAAACTTTATGTAATAATATCATTTAGACCTTTTTGTCATAGCAATACTTCCACAAAGATATACTTAGATTGTAAACACTTCTATGTAGGAATACATGTTTATAAGTCTCACCTGGGAACTCCAGGCACTGAAGTCATACAAATAACACTAGTAACATTATTACTGAGAAACAGATACTAAGTTTATGGAAAAAAATTATCATTGTTGTTGCTTTTGGTATAATTCACGATGTATGTTATAGAGTGTTTTGCAAACTTTAGTGTTGGATATTGCATGAACAGTCATGTGAATCTCAGCACACATTTTTTAGGCTTCTTGCAGTGAAAGCATATGTAGGTGTTTACTCTGCAAGCTAATGACTTCTCAAGAGGCTATATACACAATCACTTCAAGCAGCATTTCAATCAGTCAAATTGCTTTTTTCTCACATCTTTTGAGAGTGAGATATAACTAAGAGATTGTACTATCCACAAATCTGGGAATAAAGCAAAGCATTAAACTTAGAATACCTTTTATACAAATATATTGACCCTGATGCACGTTCTTCCCTACGCTTTTAAATCCAAATGGAATGTTGAACACACATACATACACAAAATTACAGTACAGGCACTGCAATCTTCAGGATGTTTTACAAAGCCAGAAGAAAACTGACAAATGCAGACACAAGATTATGAATTTATTTTAGAAGGGATCAAATAATGTGTAACCATTGTCCGATCTCAATATTCATTTAATGATTTTTGAGAAAGCTATACATTAGTGTACATTATTGATGCAATACTTGTACATAAATGGCCCAAATAAATTTTCATTAATAGATGAAAGGGATTATTCTCCTTATACTTACATAGTTTTCTTTATGGTGCATATGTCACAGCCACATAAATGGTCTTGAATGCTTGGATTCAAGACAGTTTATTTTCACTATAAAGTTTTACCCATAGCTTAAGTTTTAATGGTAAATATGGATGAATATTTTCACCTCCTGTTTAACCTTGTTTATTGACATAAGTAGGGATTTGGGAAAAAAGTCCTAGGATAATAAGATTCAAGTTTTAGTGTTTTATTAAAGAGTTTAGCATCAAAAGTACTGCTTGTATTTTCAAAGTCTTACTTTACTGGAGTAGTAACCATGATGGTTTTATTAATTGGTTTGTCTGTTCATTTATGGACACAGTTAAAACTGAGATGAATGGAATTGCCTGCAAGTTAATTTGGCCTATTATCTTTATTTCTAAATTTATAGTTACCATGGGAGGAAAAAAAAAAAAAAAAGCTCTTACCAGTAATATAGAGGGCTCAGTAAGAACTGATGATTGGTGGTCTATAGCAGCCAAAAAAGCAAAGAAAATATTAGGGCACAGGAAGAATCTACTGGAAAAACCTCATGTGTGATACTATTCATTGTTCTTTTTATGCTGTCCCAGAAAAGAAAAAAGAAAAAAGAAAAAATCATAGAATAGAATTATAGAATCATTAAGGTTGGA
>NW_010132269.1:0-267 GCF_000699245.1 Pterocles gutturalis
GGTGACATGGGGACGCTGCCACCAGCCCCCCGGGGCCACTGGTGCCACCCATGGGTGCAGAGCCCCGGTGACACGCTCATGCAGTGACCCAGGGCAGGGACCCAGTGTGCACCCGCCCTGGGAGCAGGCGGAGGTGTCAGGGTCCGAGGTGTGGCAGTGCCTGTCCCTGTTGTTCCCAAGGGCGAGGACCAATTCTCCCATCACCATTCCCAGCTGTGCACTGGGAAGGGCTGGGTGGCACAGTGGGCACACTGGCTGCGCTGGGGC
>NW_010132270.1:0-418 GCF_000699245.1 Pterocles gutturalis
TGGGCGCCTACGGGGCGCTGGCCGTGCTGAGTGTCACCGTGTCCCTGCGCCTGCTGCGCGTCCTGCGCCGCCACCCGCCGCCCTGCCCGTGAGTGACACTGCCACCCCGTCACCCTGCCACCCCGTCGTCACCCTGTCACCCCTGTCCCCATCCCATGGGGTGTCCCTGTCATCCCTGTCCCCATGGTATGGGGTGGCCCCGATGTCCCTGTCACTCCTGTCACCCCTGTCCCTATCCCATGGGGTGGTACCAATGTCCCCATCCCCACGAGTGACCCTGGTGTCCCCAGGGCTGTCCCCCTGCTGTGGGGTGTCCCTGTCCCCATGCCGTGGGGTGTCCCTGATGTCCCCACGGGTGTTCCTGTCCCCAGGGTGGGGCAGGCGGGACTGTCCCCCGCAGAGCAGCAGCGCTGGGCGC
>NW_010132271.1:0-3524 GCF_000699245.1 Pterocles gutturalis
TGTTCAGTTTTTCAGTGCAAGCAAGGTGGCAGCTGGCACTGTGCCCTTCTCAACCCTAGCTTGGGCTTGGTCTAACTAAGATGATTAGAGGTCAGCCCTATCATCCATGCCCACATATGGGTGAAGAGTCAAAACACCAAGAGAAACAGAATCACAGGATGGTTTGGGTTGGAAGGGACCTTAGAGACCATCCAGTGCCACCCCCTGCCATGGGCAGGGACACCTCCCACCAGCCCAGGTTGCCCAAAGCCTCATCCAGCCTGGCCTTGAACCCCTCCAGGGATGCTTACAATACCCACTCTATCCATCCTGATCAAGCACTATTGGCATTTTTGCTCCAGTTAGTGCAACTCAAGATGTTGCTGCAGCTGTCCCCACTGTGAGTTGTGCTCACCGATAGACTGGAAGTACTCGATGGCGTGCGGAGCGGGCCCATGGTACAGCACCCTCCCTGCGGCCAGCAGCGTCAGGTTGTCAAACAGCCGGAAGATGGAGTAGCGAGGCTGGTGGATGGAGAAGATGATTGTTTTGCCTTGTTTTGCCATCCTGGATGGGAAGAACGACAGAGGTGTTAGCTTTGCAAATTGTTTCAGCGTTTAGAGAAGAGAATTTGTAAGTTCACTTGAGCCTTGGTTAAGTTTGATTCCTTTGGCATGAAAGAGAGGGAAGGGGGAAGGAAAAAAGAAAAGGAAAAGAAAATGTTTGTGTCATATTAATAGTGTTGGTGTGAGAAAAGGAAATTTTCTCTTGCTGGGAATGTTGTTGGAGGGGAAAGTCCTGGGAGGATTTCCCCATTTGCTCATTCTAACTCTAATTTAAGTCAAATACAACTGAAATGTCGCAGAGTTGAGCGGTGAAAAAAAAATGAATATGTTTCCATCACCGTTTCAGCAGCAGCAGGACAGCATTCGCAGTGCTGGCGTCGAGTCCTGTCGTTGGCTCATCCAAAAACAAGATGGCAGGATCCATGATGAGCTCCATCCCGATATTGGTCCTTTTTCGCTCTCCTCCGGACACCCCGCGAATGAACTGGGTGCCAACCTGCCGCAAAACAGGACACTTGTCTCGTTTGGCCTCGTAACAAATACTTGAGTGAACAGCATCCTACCCACCTGGCAGCATTTGGGAAGAGTTGACAGAAATTTTATTAATTATTGTATTGCTGAAATAGTCTATTTAATTTTTCTTTCTTTTTTTTTTAATCTGCCATGCTGATCCATTTGGTTAATTAAATAAATCACTGAATATTTGTTCATGATCTAAGCACCATATTTGCATGCCTCACCTTGGAATCCGCCACTTTGCTCAAACCCAGTTCCTTGATGATCTGATTCACTCGCTCATTTTTTTCCTGTTCCTTCACTGTTTTTGGCAAACGGAGCGCTGCTGAGAACTTCAGATTTTCTCTTACAGTCAGGGTTCCCATCACCACATCATCCTTCATTGCAAAAAAAGAAAAAAAGTAGATACTTGGTGGTCACTTAGAAATTTATATTTTTTTCCTCTGAGAACGGCATCTACCTGTGTTCTAAGTTGTGCTTGCACACAGAGGGACAGAAGCATCTGCCAGAACATGTGGAATTGTTCATCTTGAATTAATTTCAGTTGATTTCATACACATAATTATTTGCCTTTATTCACAAAGCAACAATGTTCCTTCCATTATAGGAACATCCTCCATCATGCATGATATCAAAATGCATAAAAGGCAATGTATTCAAAGCCATCCCTCCTGTGTTAAGTTATTCCATTTTCTGGAGGTGTTGAGTGAGATACTAAAGGGCTGAAGGGACCTAAGCAACCTCAGCTGACCCACGAGTAGTGGGGAGGGGAAAGAGATGGAAAGAGGGATGCACTTTTCCTTATTTTGTCCTTCACGTGTCTTTCTCCCCAGCCCACCCTGGCAGGACAAAGGTTTGCTCAGAGTAGAATCGTAGAATCATAGAATCAGAGAATCATTCAGGTTGGAAAAGACCTCAAGGATCATCAAGTCCAACCGTCAACCCAACCCCACCCAACCCACTAACCCATGTCCCCAAGCACCACATCTACACATTTCTGGAACCCCTCCAGGGATGGTGACTCCACCACTGCCCTGGGCAGCCTGTTCCAATGCCTCATCACTCTTGCAGTGAAGAAATTTTTTCTAATCTCCAGCCTAAACCTTCCCTGGTGCAACTTGAGGCCATTTCCTCTTGTCCCATCACTTGTTACTTTAGAGCAGAACCCAGCACCCCCCTCACTACCCCCTCCTTTCAGGCAGCTGTAGAGAGTGATGAGGTCTCCTCTCAGCCTTCTCTTCTCCAGACTAAACAGTAGTGATATCGTCCCTGGGCAAGCGGAGGTACAAACTGGATATTACCAGAAAGCATCATACTTGGAAAGCACTCTGTAGGTATTGGAAGTCTACAGCAAAATGGAGAACAAGGAGGGAAACGTTTCGCTCTACGGAAACTGTGGAGCATTAAGGACAGAGACTCAAATCAAAAGCAGTGTCTTTCCAACCAGGGTGGACATGGGTAGAGTTACTGCCACACCAGCCTTGATTCTTGGGTCACTGCTGCAGAGTTTTACAAAGGCAGCCTGAAGGGGACAATAAAATCCCCAGAGTGATAAAAATTCCATACCTGTACTACGTATCCAGAGGTGCATTTAAAGTTGGCAGGCTGAGGGGCTCCGTTGATCAAAATGTCACCGGAAAGCCCGTGGGGATCCTTCCTTGCAGCCAAAATGTCGAGTAGACTAGGAGGAAAGTTGGTTATTTTGTCAGATGAGCACGCAGGAGGTGAGCTGTCTGAACAACAAACCCAGTTCATGGAACGAACAGCTGCACATGAGCATCCCATGTTAAACATTCGCTATTTAGAAAACCCCCAGCAAATTTCAAGGGCCGAGTTTCTTTTGTCCTGGTTTCCTAAGGACATGAGCTCTGCACAATTTCGCAGTGCGGTGGTGTCCATTCGTTCAAGAACATGAGCTTAACCTAGAATGATACGTAAAGATAGCGTATCAGTAAAGCGGGGACTAAAGCTGAATTCCATTTCTGCCATGTAAGCTGATTGTCTTTTTTGAATTCGGGTATTTTCCAGAAACCAATGAGATTTGCGCAGACCTAAATGGAAACAAAATCTTTCCCTGAAAATACTTGTCCGTTATCGCTAAGGACGTGCAGGTTCGTTTTCTCCTTGGTGTAATTTCTGTGTAGAGCAAAGAGGGCACTTACGAAGATTTACCACTGCCGGTGGGTCCCAAAATTGCATTCAGTCCTGGTCTCATGATGCCACTGTAAGACAAGACAGAGTGACAGGTTTTACAAAACAGATAGGATGGGTTTTTTTCTCTCTTACTGTTTCATCTGGTACGCTAGTGTAAATTATCTGTAGAACTACCTTTTGCATCCCATTAATGTTGGAATTAATGAAGCTGCCTAATCACGAACAGTATTTATGATCATTCAAACTTCACCTTAATTTTTATTTATTTTTTAAAATATTTATTTATTTATTTTAAATTTTTTAATTTTT
>NW_010132273.1:0-3517 GCF_000699245.1 Pterocles gutturalis
GGTCGCCCCCGTTCCGCACCGGGGACCCTCCGTGTAGCAACACGAGTGGGGAGTTGGTCGTGGGAGCCGAGGAGGTGTTGCTGTACGGTTCAACCCCGAGCCGAGGGACTGGGATGCTCGCCGGTAGTCACGCCCGGGGATAACGGAGCGGGGCAGCGGCGGGGGGGTTTGTAGGCGGGTGGTTTCGTGTCCAGTGGAAGGGGCAGGAAGGGACTTCGTGCGTGTCCTGGGGAAATGACCCCGTCCTGGGGACACCTCGCCTGTGTCCTGAGCCCGGCAAAACCCACGGACTTGGATTTGGGGAGGTTAAAATGTTGGATTATTCACCAGCTTGATGGGATGTCGCTCGCTCATCATTGTCATTAATGTCCTCAGTATTTGTCCCCTAATTCTGGCAACTGGCAAGACAGAGACTTCGTGCGTGTCCTGGGGAAATGACCCCGTCCTGGGGACACCTCGCCTGTGTCCTGAGCCCGGCAAAACCCACGGACTTGGATTTGGGGAGGTTAAAATGTTGGATTATTCACCAGCTTGATGGGATGTCGCTCGCTCATCATTGTCATTAATGTCCTCAGTATTTGTCCCCTAATTCTGGCAACTGGCAAGACAGAGGGTCCAGCCGCTGTGTATAAGCACACACAAATCACACACATTTAAGAGGCAGTTTACACCACAGATAACATTCAGTGCGACCTGTCTAATTCCCTTAGCCAGTGCCTTTTCCATTCATAATGAATCTCTCACAGCCTTGTAACAACAAGCACGCTGCCCTGCTGCACCCCAAAAAGGTTCATCTGGACACCCCAGCATGTCCTGCAGCCCTGGTGAGACATCCATGCAAGCCCACAGGACACTCGAGAGCGTGACAAGGCACTGAAGATGTAGCTCCCAGCTGATGGTGCATGGAGAAGGATTAAAAGCTGATTTCACAGTGAAGCTGTCAGAACGAAAGAAGAGGCTGAGAGACAAACATGAGCTCCACACCCCATTGGGAAGGGCAACAGTGTCAAGGGTCCGGTGGGTCTGCAGAGGGAGTCCAGGCTATCCAGGATGCTCCACTGAGACCATCTCAGCTCTCTGAGTCCCTTGAATTTCACCCTCTTGGCTCACAGAGCACCCTCATGTGCCACAGCCTCATGACTCTCCAGCGTGTGCCACATCCCAAACACATTTAAGAATTTGGCTGGTAAAATTCCAAAAGGAAGTTTACATATAACTCCAGAAGAGCTGGCTGCTGGCCTGACTGAATGTCCCAAGGGGATACTCTGATACCCGAGTTACAATAACACAAGCCGCATCCTGTACAGCAGAGGTGACTGAGATACCCCTTAGCTCCACCGTCCTGTTTGGATGGTAGCTCAGCCCCTTTCTCAGGTTCCACTTGCCTGATTTTGTCTCTGTCCCATGGATTTTCCTGGTACTAAGAAGTTAGATTTTAAAGTAAATATCCCATAACAAAAAATCTGAAATCTGCTATGCAGATTTGCATGTTTTTAATAAATGGATGGGGGGGGGGAGGATATTGTACATAAACTGCTTTTACTATCACAAGCTTTTTTAATCCAAAAGCTCTTGCAGGACTCTTCCAAAACAAATAAATAACCTTGTCTGCTCGAGAAAAATTCTGAAAACATCCCCATTCCCAGTTATTGATGACATTGGCTGTAGAAAGCAATACCTTCTCTAGACCAGAATTTCCCACCTTGTATATTTCGCTGTAGATATATTAGCCTGAGGGTGCTTAACGTGTCCCCTCCGTCATTTCAGTTTCCAGGTGCTAGAGAAAACATAAGTTGACTGCTGAAGCTGATATTTTCTTTGATGGATATTTACCTTCTCTGCCACCCCTCTGCCACCAGAAATTTCATTATTTTAGACACTTCTATCTACAAAGAGAAATGAGGTATAAATGCTCTAGCATCCTTCTTAAAAATGCTTTAAGCTCTCCATGCTTCAGGTGAGACATCCTGCATCCCTCCCAGGTCCTGCCCTGCCCACAGCAGCCCTGGAAGCCCCTGGTTCAGCCCAGCCAGGGATGGGCCATTCCCACGGAGAAGCAACGTGCAGCAGGTCCCGGGAGTCTGTGTGTCTCTGCCATCAGCGCCTTGTGCTAGAGCTGGCTGGGGACATACATCTTTCTGCCTCGTGCCTAATGCGCGGGGAGGCACCAGCCAGCAGCTGCTCTACAGAGCTCCATTAATTCAAGTGGTGGCAGCTTGTGCATGTGCCCTGAAAGCTCCTGAAGACTCAAGGTGAGAATCAATAAGATTTATGGGTGGAATTGTTGGGATATTTTCCCTCTAAGCACCTAAGGATAATTAACAGCCAAAAGGCTTGGAGTCAGCCACCAAAGTTATGAAATACTAAATCAGGGGCAGCTCCCAGCAGCTTTGTTTTCTCCCTTTGCAGGCTGCACATTCACGACAAAACCATCAGCCACGCATGGCCGCAAATTCTCTCTTTTCCCATGGGACTCTGGCCCCTTTCAGTGGCTGGCAGTTATTTAAATATTGTTTTACCCTTCTGCAGTCAAAGCAAAGCCCTGGGCTTTGCCATTCAAATCCTAGGCTGCCCCACAGCATGACTACATTGGTGCTGGGGGTTTCTCTGGCAGGCAGCATGCTGGGATCTGTGCACTGCACTGATATGTATGGATACGACGGGTGCTCTTCTCCTCCTCAGATAGCTAGGGAACTGAGAAACAGCGAGAAGAAAAGTTAAAAGCTTCTTGTTATTTTGCGTGCAAGAATTCTGACTTCTGTCCCTAACTTTTGAGGGCACCGGGCATCCTACGTCCATGCTTTCCTTCCAACTTTTGCAGTCACATCAATGCTGGGGGGACCACAGCTCCAGCCTGCTCTGAGCATCCCCCTTGTCCACTTGTGCCCTGCACTGAGCCGGGCTCTCAGGCTGTAACTCCCACACAGCCTCACCAGCTTTGTGTTTGCTTTCACAAATATTTTGCTGGTGCAAGGGAAACACCAGCCTGCTGAATTGTGAGCTGAGCCACCTCCACCTTTGAGCTGATGGCCCACGAAGTGGGAGAGATGATAAACTGGAAGCAAAGCAATACCAAAGCCTAGAGCAGCACACACCGGTCCTCCCCCTGACGCCAGCCTGTCCTGGTGCCACCAAGTCAATCTGGGGACAATCCCCTTATCCAGGATGCTGGCACTGCCACCAGCTCACCGCAGCCTCCTGATAACACCCTGTCAGCAGCTGGTCAGCAAGTCAGAGGTAAAAGGGCTTCAGCAAAGTGCAGTGCCAGAGGCCACCGCTGTACAAGCACGGTCCGTGGGACACAGGCAGGGGGATTAAGAGATCTGTGTCAGCAGCAGGCCTGTGTATACAAACACGGCAGCTAAAAGGGCTCGTGTTCATGCTTTGTCCCCAGGCAGGTCATCAGGGATGGGAATGAGTTGTGGAGGGGCAGAGATGGGCGTCCGTGTCAGCCCCTGCTTTGGTCAGAGCAGCTGGTGGGGTGGTGGGGCTGGGGATGGCAGAGCGAGATGGGTCT
>NW_010132274.1:0-16406 GCF_000699245.1 Pterocles gutturalis
TCTGACAAAGATGTTAAACAGCACTGGTCGCAGTGTTGAACTGTGTAACTACTGAAATAGATGTTAATACTTTATGGTCATAGTATTAAAAGATCCTAAGAATGATCTTTCTGTTAGGGAGTGACACATACAAATGCAAACCAAAACCAAGTCTTTTAAAATTCTTTGTCATTGCTGAATCTGGTGATTTTTCCACTCTCTGATTTAGATTATTCCCTCCTTTTCAACTACAGAGGCAATCGTTATTTGGATTGTGTTTTACCTTAAGAGTCTAACTTCTGGATCCAAGTCCCTTGTGCTTGTCAGTATGGAAGAGGATGGTGGGGTTTTTCTGTCTGAAACAGTTGGAAGATCTAAGACACCAACCCATTTAGGTTGACAGGGAGACAATAAAGCAACACAGCTCAGGAGGATAGTTAATGGCCTTAACACATGCTGAAACAGTCTGCTTTTCCTATTCCTACTTTTCTGTCACCTCATATGGAGTTAACCAATGTGACTTTCAGACAGCAAGGCGATACTGTTACTGATGTCTCCTCAGGAGTAAGCTGTTTTGTCTCGCACTAGTTGGCATCGCTGCAGCTGTACCGGCATTACTTTGGGAGAAATGCTTTCCAAGGGAGGTATTCCTGGCAGTGACATCAGATAACTCTGTACCTTTAAATGCCTGCCAATAAGTAAGCTGTGTGCAAGTCAGTCATCCGAACAAATTCTTTTGCAGCTTGGGTTTCTTGAGTATCACAGCAGTTTGGTATGTCTTGCACTCGGGATGGCATCAGGAAGGCACTGGACTGCTCCAGCACAGCTTCCTGAGCTCAGTCTGGGAGCTAGGGAGATTATAGCAGGGTTTCCCCCTCCCCATCCTTCTACCTCATGGGTGAAAAGCAGCTGTTCTGTGGTTAGCTGCTCTGAAAGAATGAAACCACAATGACTCTGGAGGAATCAGTGTCACCTCAGCACTTGGTCAGTGTTTTTAGTGGCGTGGTTCCTTAATTAGGAATGTTGCTCGGTGCTAATAACTCAGTTCTGCTTTTCCTAGCAAGGAGGAAACGGAATTTGTGAGGATCCTGTCCTCTTGAGCTTCTCATGAGTACTTGAGAGTGTGCACGCATAGCTGTGGAGCGTGCTCACGCGTGCAATGCCCGTGCATGCTGATGGGGTCAGCAAGTGGAGAAAATGCCTTGTGGAGCTGATCTGTTTTCAGCCTCTGACAGTGACACAGTTGGAAGATGTGACCATTTACAGCCATGTCTTTAAGGCTTCTCAACTGGGAAGAGACTGCGGCTTTGAATCTCACTGTAGTTTTTATATATAAATTGGTCACTCTTACTAGTCAGCTCAAAAAAAAAAAAAAATCAGTTGTTTTTCAGATGAGGTGTTCTTTGTTTTGTGTTTAGAACACATTTCAAATTCATCATGAATTTGGGTATTATATTTTCTTGTGAGTATGGAGAAAAAAATATTGAGCCACTCTTTTCACTGCCAGCATAGAGGAATTCTCTGCTCATCCTGGAAGTGCTGGGCTTTGGCTTGGTCCTGGGGTAGGCTGCTGATTGAGCTTCTGGGGTTGTTAAAAGCCTGTCACTAGGCAGCTGTTTTTCTGAGATTTCCAAAATGAGGATTTGGCAAAATGAAACCCTGTTATATCTGGTATGGATAACAAGTCTCTTGAGGCAAGAGAACCCTACTAATCAATGTTGACAAAAGCCATTATAATCTCTTGGATTTTCAAAGCTTTTTGACTCTTGCTTTGTGTTCTAGTAAGCTCAAATATCTGTTAACAAGGTGCCCATATCTTGAGGGAAACACTACTTCAAGTGTACGGTGTTATCAACAGTGGACGGTTAATACACAGCAAGTCTGTGCCTTGATTTGACTTAAACAGATGATGTTGAAGAGGTTTGACATAAATTCTTACTGAAAGTAAATTCAGCTTGATACATTATGTTTTGATAGCAATTTTTTTCACGGTATCCCTCCTGAGCATGCACAATACCTTCCGTCCTAAAGAAATTCTGCTACTGTATTTTCTTCTTTGGTAATATTATTTGTAAAGCTTTGCAAAATGTTATGTTTTCTGGAAGCCAATAACTTTTTCAAATACTATTGCAGTACCTGCTCCAGTCATTGCTGCCAAAATGGAGGTGGTTTCAGCAGAAGTCAACAGCTTGCTCCCTGAGGAAATAATGGACACCGGTATAACTCTGGTGGAAGAGGACAGCATGGAGGCGGTTATTGTCTCGTCGCCAATGGGAGATTCTATTCCAATGGAAACAGAACTGGAAGAAATAGTGAACATAAGCTCCACCAGTGACTCTTCAGCTACAACTACAGCCACAGTCACCACAGAATCAGTTACTGCACCCAGCAATCACTCAGGCGATGCGATGGTGAACACCACAACCCCCAAAACTGATGTGAACGCAGTAGTGAAGCCTACCTTTCCAAGTGGCCTCCATAAACTTGGTGCTCAGACCCCTGTCACTATCTCGGCCAATCAAATTATTCTGAACAAGACCACCGATCCTAAGATAGGCAATCAGAGCATTAAACCAGATGGGCAAAAGCTAATTGTAACAACTTTGGGCAAGTCTGGCCAACCCATTGTTTTAGCATTACCCCACAGCCAACTCCCTCAGGCGCAGAAGGCCACGTCCCAAGCCCAGGGTGGAGATTCCAAGGTACAAGGCCAGCAGATCAAAGTTGTTATTGGAGGTCGGTCGGAAGTGAAACCGGTTGTTGGTGTGTCAGCTTTGACGCAAGGAAGTCAGCTGATAAACACTGCGGCCCAGCCTTCTGTTTTGCAGACCCAGCAATTAAAAACAGTACAGGTAATGTGAGTTATGCTGATGAAACCTCTTAAAAATAATTTTGTTGATGCAACTGTTGTTCCTTTCCTTCCCTGACTGACACATGGTTGCTTTCAGCCTTTGCATTTATTCCTTGTATTAAAAAATACAATGCTGCTTTTAGCCCCTGCTTTCATATGTGGATGCATTTACCATTTTCTGCTCTTTACCTCTAGCTACTGTCTAGAAACTTCAGAGTTTGCCTCAGACAAAGTGAGCTATTAACATTCAGTAAATTGTAAGAGAATTTCGCTATTATTTTTACTTTGTAAAAATAAATTCTACATGCTTTTCAGGAAGACTGAATTGAACTCTGTTTCTTTGCTCAAAGTGTACACTGCTAAGAGTACCTTCTGCCTCTTACGTTTAGTTTGTTAGGAATAAACTCTCTGAAAAAGACCTTAGAGCATTTGAAAAAGAATGGAAAGGTGTGTCTTGTCTGCCTCCAATCTAGTTACGCTTGTTAGTAGATATTGATAAATGAGATGCTGCTGTGAGCTGGACACAACTCTGAACTCTGGCATGGATCTTCAGATATTTGAAACCAGAGAGGATCTGCTGGGATCTGAAAATGTGTTGAAAAGACTTGGTTTATGACCCAAAGGGTCTGATTTTCATCTGATATATGGCAGAACTAAGTGTGACTTTGTTCTAGTTGGCAGTAGGGCAGGAATAAGTAGAACTCGATGCAGGTTATGGTGGAAAAATATTTCTTTTACAGTGTAAATGAAATGAGAAATTAAAATCTAAATATACTTATAAAAACTAATTTGCTGCACATGAAAAATTACAAACTTTAAAGCATGTTATGAGCGGCATGGTAAGTTCCCTGATCAGTATTTCATGGCAAGCAAATGTGAGCAACTCTCAAGACAGTTTGTTTTAAAGCAGGAGATGATCCCTGCAGTGATTTCTGCTTTCCCCTCTTTTGTTGCTCCATCATACCTGTGGAAAATATGTCCATTTTCTTACGTGACTTTTATTTTTGTACTTGGATCATTAATGATATGGTTGTCATTACAGCTTTCAGAAAAGCCTTTGCTGGAACTCAGCATAGGAATGTTTACGAGTGGATCAGTTCCTGTTACCTGGCTTCAGTTACTCACTACCCAGGGACAGATACAGGAAGCTGAGGATAACATGACTTAGCTGGGATGTGCTTTTGCTTGCATGAGATGACCTGTGCCACCAGTGGCTGAAATAGTATGACCTGGCGATTGTTTGTCAGTAGGCATTTTACAGGTTCCCACACCTTGAGTCCCTAGCTTAGAAGGGACTTAAGTCATGCATTAAGTCATGTATTTACCCCATCATCCTGAATGATCCTCTTAACCTTTCAGTGAGTGGAAAAGGAAGCTGTGAATGCCTCCCTGCATCCCAACGGTCTTGTGTAACTTACCTCTTGTGGCTTGATGAATCAGGTGTTTCAGATGCAAGGCAGCACAGCAGTTTGACTTTGTGCTGAAAAGTGAATCGGTGAAAGATTAGCCTTGGATGACAAAGATCTCTCTTCAGTTCTTCTTGCATAGTCACTGTCATAGGGGCTTTGCAGGTCATTAGAGAAACTCAGTTGGCTCTGCTGTAATCTAATTGTGACATTTGAAATCTCGCCCTTGAGAAAAGGCATAATTGATAGAGTTGAGCAAAATGTTCCTTGGAATCTGGGTCCCTCTCTGATTACAATTTTAGAGGTATGAAGCTATCGCAGTGTAAAATGAGGCATGACTTTGGGCTTTGAGAGGTTTATTACTGTCTCTTCTACTATAGACCTTGGCAGCTTGTCCTGATGTAGTTGAAACCACTATCCTGGATGTGTGGACAAAGCTACTGAGCAAATGCACCTGCTTTCAGCCCACGCCTCCTGCCTGCGTAACGGCTTAAAAACAGTGATGTGCCTGCTGGTCTACTGCTTAGTCTGAGTGCGTTAAGCGAGAGTTTAGCCTTGCAGATGTCCACACCTCTTGCCGTTGCTGTCACTAAGCTAGTCTAACTTGAACTTGTTACTTGCAGTAACCGGCTCTGTATTTCAGCAGTTAAATCCGCGGCTCCGTAGCATCATTGCTACCGCAGGAAGACAACTTCTAAGCCATCATCGTGGTTTTGTCTTATCACGGAAAAGTGACCTTGTGCACTCCCTAACTTCGGAGTGAACTCTCATTCCTACCTTCATCTTCTCTGAAAGACACTGTTCTCCTCTCCTATTTCTAGAGTCTGTGGTTTTTCATATTACACCAAATATAAATTCCATAGGGTGTGGCTACATGGACAAGCTCCCATGAGGTCATCTAGGGGATGGGTTTATAATATGTTAGCTCCTTTTTGGTAGCTGGCTATGTGGGTATTCAGTCCAGCAGTAAATGCAAGGTACACACGTCTTTTTCTGTATGAAAAGAACACAGTTTAATGGCTGAAAACCATCTGTAGAAACTTGCTAGTTCATCTTCTTTAGTGGAGAGTGCTTAGGAAGACACAAATTGGCACAGATGCTTGCAGATAAATCTCTTTATTTCTGTAGGGAGAAGGTTGGTGTGTGCCTCTAAATACAATAATTTTCTTATGGAAAAGCTTGTTGCACCAGGAAATATTTTTGCAGTCTAATTCCAGGTAACTTGCAGGGAGCATGCTTAGCTTTCATAGGGAGAGGAACAATGTTAATCTCCTTGTGATGAGTGCAGGCAATGGCAGAGGGCTCCAGAGAACTTGCTTCTTCTGAAGCATGAGGGGGGCTGTCTGTCATCTTGATAATTTCTCTGGCTTCTCCAGTCTCTACTGAAAGAGTGAGTTTTCCACTGATACCTAGGAGGCTTCCACAGGTGGCCAGGGTTATCGGCTCCAGTGGCAACAAACCTCAGAAAGGGTTGCTTGGCAGCAAGTGAGGGCAGGAGGGCACTGACTGCCCTTGAGGCTAAGGGCTGTTCCTCACCTTGTTGAGGTTTTGACATGTTTCCTAAGCCCTGAGGGGATTCAGTTGCTTGTTAGACTGTTTGACCTTCTTTGTAGACAAACAGTTCACCCAAAAAGCAGGGGGGGATTTATCTGAGGGAGGATATTGCAAGTTGAGTCTAAGGGAAGCAGGGCCACTGATGTTGACCAGCTATTATTTTGGGATTTTTATGGTTTTTTTTCTGAAATATTTCATGTTAATGGGTAGCTAGTATTTTACAGGTATTCATGTAAGGCATTTCATGACTGTTACTGGGAAATGGCTGCTGTTGTTCAGAGCTGGCTTGGCCTTCAGGTATTGTGGGGAATACCTCGGGGAAGGTTCTAGTGGTAGTCCCCATCTCTAGGCAACCTCTATAGTCATCAGGTTAAAACAGTATTTGAAGGAAGTCAGCTTCTTAACGGAACTATTCACCAGCTGGATGCTGATATAGAGAAACTCTTAGGATAAATGCATCTGGTAGCTAACTTCTGTCACTGGGGAAAAGGGGAAAACATATTTTTCAATACTTCAGCCTATAAAACCCTGCTTATAAAGATTTCAAGTTGAAGTCTCGTTGAATTGCACATACACATTCCTGGTCCAGCTGTATTTCAGCAGACTGGATCACAGAATTAAAAAAAAAAAAAGACTCTGTTGTACCTGGATGTGGCCAACTGATTTGTTCTTGGCTAGTGAGTACCCAAAACTTTCAGGGACTGATGATCTACTTACTTTTTGAGAACTGTTGCAGAAAGCTGTTTCCCCATTTGCAGGATAAAAGTCTGCTGCTATGGCAGAGTAAGTCAAGAGATGTTGCAGGTCAGTGATTGTATTTAAATCACTTGAGGAACAAGTTTTGTCCTGGTTGGCTGAAAAAGAAGTAACTTCTTTTTAAAGCTTCAAATATTGAGACTTGGGCATTTAATTTTAACATGTTTATATAGATGAATTGCATGTAACAAATAACTTCAGCATCGTGAAGATGAGATATGTTTTCACAGAAAGATAGCTGACAAAAAGCTGTAAGGGATTTGCCTATCCTACTTTGGTGGCTGGTGCTCTGAAGCAGCACAGATTATATCCTTCTTCTCTCCATAGAGAGAAATGGAGGTGAAATGCAAAATAAGCCATTATTCTTCAAATTCTCTGTGTAGGTATAGCCCTCTTTTTCTGATGTACTTAATAATACAACAGTTTAGATACAAAATGCTCATGTTACTTGAGATCTTTTTTTCCTTCACCTTTCAGATTGCAAAGAAGACCCGAACCCCAACTTCTGGCCCAGTGATCACCAAGCTGATCTTTGCCAAACCAATTAATAGCAAAGCTGTTACAGGGCAGACCACTCAAGTGTCACCAGTCATTGCAGGTTGTACTTCTTTGGCTTCTTTTGCTTTACCATTTTTTAAAGAATGTTCAAAAAGATGGCAATTGTAGAAATTTTTCTGTCAATGATTTCACTGTAGTTTCTGTTGAAGTACCTCAAGCAACTGAAAAAAAAAAGTCAGCAGAATTTTTTAAGTAGAAGCAGATAAATGCAGTGGTTGGTACCCTTACACTTTGCTTGTTTAGAATTATCTTTGTGATTGTAAAGTTTGATCATTTTGCTTTTTATGTAAGATGCTTTTACTTTTTGGATTTGGGGGAGGAGGAAAAAAAAAACACCTCACAACCAGAGAAAAGGCTACTTGATAAACAGAAAGTAGATACTTTATATAAATACATGAGGGAAGGAAGACACATGCTCTTGTATTAGTTTAATATCCTTATGGTTGGACTTAAATGTAATACATGCAAGTAACAGGCAAAATGTTTGAGTGAAAAAAGTTAATAAAGCTGTGTTGTTTCTGTTAAGTTGCTCACCTACTTCAAAAATAAGAATTGCACAAGAGTCTAAGAAAGTAATGAAGGCAAATAAGAAATAGTTTGTCTCTTTGGAAAACAAATCTGTGTTTGTGCTCTTTAAAAAAAATAAGGAAAAAACACACAGAGTGTAATCATTTATTTATTATGGCAGTGGGAATGATGTGTCCCCTGATAAATGCATCATTGCATGGATGCAAGTAACATCTGAGACATGTAAATTATCTCAAAAGGACAAATGTAGGAAGCCAGAGTCATCTTCAGAGCTTTGAAGAATGTCTTCAACTGTTTCCAGATTGACCAACCAAAGTATGCCTTACATCTTTTCCACATATTGAAACGAATTTGTTAAGCTTTTACAGAAGAGGGGCTTGAGGTGGTTTTAGAAAAAATGCAACCGTCTCCTGTATTCAAAACTTTGATAGATAGAAGTGAATGTCGTATAACTGAAACACAATCTTTTCCTTGAGTTGTCAGACTGCCTGCACCCTGAAACCCTACTGGTGTTTCTGGTGAAACAGGGATTCCCCATCTCACTCCCCAGTTTTTCCCCTTTCTCAAACAATTCCACCTGAAATATGCAGACCTGTGAATAAGAAGATTGCTTCACTCTGTTTATAAATAGTTGAATTAAGCTGGTTGTGTGTTTTAAAAATAACTAAATAAAAACAAACAACAGAACCAAAACAACAACCCCAAACCATTAAAAACCCCAAAACAAGCCACTTGGAGCTGCATTACATTTTCATCTGGCAGTACATGAAAACTAGTAAACAGTACAGAACCACAACAAAAATAATACTAATAAGAGCATGGTTTTAAGTTTGCTGCCTCAACAATGAAAGGAAATGTCCAAATCACAACATATCTACAAAAAATATTTACACAATCAATGAACTTCCATCTTTTAAATCAGTATGTCGGAAAATCAAGAGTACCTGTCCCCTGAACCTGGGAAAGAAGCATCACTGGGAGGTGAAGATGCTTCTCTAATTGCGAGGGAAATCTTTTTTTTTTTTTTTTTTAACATCTGCCTTTCTTCTCATCACCCCAAACAGCCAGCAGAGCTTGCCAGCTTTGAGAAGCTGGTATCATTTTGGGGAAGCTGCAACATTTATGTGTTGTGTTTTGATTTTCTATGTGCGTTGGGTTGATATTTTTTTAATTGCCTGAGAATTTCTGCAAACTGAGGTGGAAGTTGTCAATTTGAAAGGCTTGGCGATATAAGCAGACAGCTTCTGTTTACAAAGCTGATGCCAAGGGCCACAGAGGGGATGTAGTGAGAAAAGGAAAGCTGTCACCAGGAAAAAAACAACTTGAAGCACTGAATACTGTAGATGGAAAAATTCTCACACACTGACATTTTCAGGTGGCATGTGGCTTTAGCAGCTGCTGGCAGCGATGTACGCTGTTACTTAGGCTGCACAAAAGTCCTTTCAGAGCATGTAGACATCAGAGGAAGGCAGCTTTGCATGAGGATGATGCTTTTTCCTCTTGGTTCCAGTTGATTTAATTGTCCTATCACTGGTTGGTTTTGGGTGGAAAAATTATGAGTTATGCTGGTGTTTGTTTGTTTCTTATTTTGGTAAACGTAGTACAAGAGAATGGGTCCCAGCAAAGCTATGACAGAACTGAGTCTCAGCTGGAGTGCAGGAGAGGAAAGCTCAGTGGTCAAGCACTCCTTGGAAAGAAACTTAAAAGTCTGAAAAAGAAAGAAGGGGGGAAAAAAAAAATCTGTTTTCCACGCTGGGAGTTTTGCAATATTCCTGAGACTGATTTCATGATGTGGAGCTGCTGGTTTTGTTGTTTATCCCTTTTTGCTATTGTAAAAGCAAGTCATCGTAGAGTTACACCACCACCCATATTTTCATGGGAGTGTCATATATTCTGTTAAGCAGTGAGAAAAAACAACTACCAACACAAAGAGAAGAAAAAAACCTTAAGGGTTGAGTGTAGATAAACCAAGGACCTTGTTTTGGTCACTGTAGTGCAGCTAGTTTCTGCTGGCTGAGTTTTTAGAAGGAAGTAGCCCCCCACAGATGCCCGGTTTCTTTCTTTCTAGGGAGTTCATAGAATGCTGCCAGCTGGCCAGGGGTTTGTGCACAGCACAGGTATATTGGAGGTCTGCGTGCCTTAGGATGCTGTGCTGGCTTCAAAGAATTTTCATCTGAATGACACAGAAAGCTTAAATGTCCATTCCAGCTTTTTTATGCCTGAGTGCACGTCTTTTGATTTGCAGTAATGCCAATTATTTTCTGCTTTGTTGCTAAATCTAACTTAAAGAATGCTGATGTCCTTCCTACTGGGTAATACGCTCTCAGAAGTAGGGATCGATTGCGTGATATACAGAGAAAACGTTTGCTTTAAAAAGTTGATGTAACCAGGGATAACTGACAGTATCGTCATTGTTTATAGGCAGAGTTCTTTCACAGTCCACTCCAGGAACACCACCAAAGGCAATAACAATCTCTGAGAGTGGAGTCATTGGATCATCTTTGAGTACAACAACACAGCAGACACCGAATAAAATAGCTATCTCGCCACTCAAATCCCCTAATAAGGTAAGGACCTTGTTCTCGCTGCAGCCTTTCATCCCTCCTGCACAGTGGTCTGAATGGAGCTCTCTGTGTCTTTGCCACAAGCTGTTTATGATCCCACTGCTCCAGAGTCTCCACTGTACATCACGATGCTCTGCAATAATGGCCTGAGCTAGATTTTTTGCAATTGGCTCCTTTACTGTGGTAAATAAGCATTACTGCATTAGTTTCCTCTTCCTGACATTTCTTGCCATTCCCTAAGCATCCATTCCTAGAGCAGCTGTTCTCTCTTAGCCAAGTGCTCAAACACTGAGTTTTTTTACGCCTTTGTAAAAAGTCCACAAGCTGTTTAAGAGCAGACCCCAGTGATGCTAGTAGGTTTGCACTTATTAACCGTTGTCTGCTAGTGCATAGATAATTTAGTCTTTTCTAATCATGTCTGAAGTAAAGGAGATTTGCAGTGGTCCTTGACAAGTACAGAGTCGGAGATTGGCACAGGTGGGCAACAGAAAGGTAACTCGTCTATCATAAGCTGCATTACAGATGAGTGTTATAAAATCTCAGAATGGTTTGGGTTGGAAGGGACCTTAAAGGCCATCCAGTTCCACCCCCTGCCATGGGCAGGGACACCTCCCACCAGCCCAGGTTGCCCAAAGCCTCATCCAGCCTGGCCTTGAACCCCTCCAGGGATGGGGCATCCACAGCTTCTCTGGGCACCCTGGGCCACTGCCTCACCACTGAGGGTGATGCACTGGCCACTTATGGTGAAGCTTGGACTTTAGACTTGATAAAATTGTCTTGAGAAGAGGAATATTGCTGGAGAAAGGATGAGCCTCGGGGGGGGAAGCAGGATACATAGTGCATGCAAACTAAGTATCATGTGTAAAAACCCTGATAAGAGTCTAGATTCTCTTAGTTTGGCTGTGCTTTAGCTATGTAATGCTATACAATGGAGCAAAGGACTTGTGTTTGAGAATTATTAGTGAGGGAAGCAACACGAGGAAGTTTAAAAAAAAAAAAAATCTAGAATCAAAATTAGTAATGAGTGGGGGTGAAAAGACTCCTTAGGGTTACATCTTGAATTTACTGTACAAGTAATTCTAAGTATCTTTTAAAAGCAAATTATTTCCAAAATTGGGAGTTTTCTTAAAACATAAATAATGACATTAAGAACAATAAGTAGAATACCAACCTTGAAAGGGTTGTGGATATATAGAATAGAGTATTCAAAAACTGCACTTTGCAGAAATGCAGTCAGAAAACTGGATGTCTATGGGAATCTGCAAAGTAGATTTGAAAATACTGATGTTCTTGTACTTTGGCTGAATCAATAGTGTAAGGTGAGATTTTCTTTTTTTTCCCCACAGTCTTCCCTTACAATTTTCATTTATGATGAAATAGTCACGGTGGCGATTATAAAGTTGTTATTCAGAAATTCCATCCTGACCATGCTCCGGCATCAGTGGCCTGGTTTTCTTTAAAAAAAGCAAAACCAACCAACTAAAAGAAAACCTCAAAAAACCAAACGGAACCAAAAAAAAAAACCAAAACCAGAAGCAGTAGCAGCTTTCTGTGGGTTCCTTTTGTTGCTGGAAACCAGCCTTGAAGTTTCTAACATGCCTATGTGGCAGTGTTGCATGGTCGGACCCGTGCGAGTTGTGATTAAATACAGCACCCTTCTTCCCAGCAAGAACTCGAGGTACTGCTGGAGAACTGAACTTTCCTGAGGAAGGGGATGTGTACGTCCAGGGTATTCTCTACTGCACAGAGATTTAAACTGCTTCTTTGTTTTGCCAAGCAGCTAACAGTGGTGTCAGTGGCCTCCCAGCCTCCCAACTCCCCCCAGAAGACGGTGGGCATCCCACTGAATGTAGCGTTAGGACAGCAGATCCTCACAGTGCAGCAGTCAGCGCCCTCCTCCCCTGGGAAGGCTATAGTCAACCACACAACCGCCCAGGTACAGACCGACTTTCTTTTGTCTTCTAGTGTGTCTCCGTCTCATCTCATCACTTGTGGGGAAACAGGAGTGCTGAATCGCAAATTGGCAGTGATGGGTCCAGATGTGTCCTTGTAATGGTGTTTGCGTACTGGCAAAAGCATCGTCCCGAGGAGCATGTGCTGCTTCAGTCGAGGGCTGCAATCCATTGCAAGGCAGTACGAGGGCATGTGGTTAGAAAGCAGCTTTTCAACCTGGAAAGCCCCCTTGGTGCAAGTTCTCATCTCTGTTGAATATTGAATCTCCCAAGTCATCTGAAAGGCCCCCTACGACATGAGGAAGGGTTCTTTGGGTGGTTCTGTCCCTTCTACCAGTGTTCCTATGCCACTGAGTAGGGCTGTTTTCCAGGTGTTTCTGAACTTTGCAACACTAGAGTTCATATTGTTGTGGTGGAGATCTGCATAACCAAGACACTGTGGCCTGAGACCTACAGAATTAGAAATTACTAATTTCTTGTGTCTCATTTCTAGAAAAATATCAAGATTTTCCATAATAGCTTTGATAAATTTATTTGCATTTTAAAATGAGAAGACAAAACTGACTTCTCTTACAAACTACGGTTCTTATTTTATTCCTCTGTTGTAATCTTAGGTGAATCTTTTTCTGTCTTAATGTCCATATTCCTGATTTGGTAAGCATGAAGGGATGCATATGAGTGTAAATAACCAGAGTGGCTTTAGCAGGGAGTGGACACTAGACCGGAAATTCAGACAGATTTTGCCAGTCTCATCTTAATGACACGACTGATAATTGGAATGGTGATAAGAGGATGTGGACACCAGCATGATTTGATTATTTTAAAAATTGTTTTATTTTTTTTCCCTGAGTAAAACTGGCGCCAAAAAAAAACAAAAAACAAAAAAACCAGTCATTAAAGGGTTAAGTCATTCTAAGTGACAAAAAGAGGATGCCTGCATGGGATACTTACCGAGTTCTGATGCAAAGCTATCTGAACAGCACAAGGGTTTCACCTGTCTTCACTGGGCTCAAGAACATTGCCTTGTAAAATTCAAGTGACAATTCTTCTAATTTTCCCTCTTGTCCTTGGATAGCAGCCACTAATTCGTGTGCTAGAGGGAACTTCGCCCATGCTGGTCTCCCTGTGATAACACTTACACTGTGCCTGTGCTTGCAGATAGTGCTTATTTTAAATGGCTCTGGGTTGCTGAGGTTTCAGTATACTAAAAAAAAAAAAAAAAAAAAACCCAAGAAAAAAAATTCTTTAAAAGACTGGGCTTATATTCCCAGTGAAATATGTGAAAATTGAGATTTCATTCCTGTGGCTGCTGAAAGCTGGGGGGCTGGGAAGGTGTTCTAATAACCAGTCACATCGTACTATCAACCAAATTTAATAATAAAACTTAATGATAAAGCTACATTTAATGGAGATGTTGAGATACTGAGAATAAAAGGCTGAGCTCCAAATGAAGTTAGACAGGAGAGAAAGGAAGAATAAACCAAGATTTGAGGTTATCAGCAAGGCTGGAAAAGGGGGCCCTTATCAAACAGATAGACTTATGAATGTGTATAAATAAACATTTACTTGTTATCATTTTGTACTTTGAGAGAGATTGGAAAGTCTTGCAAATTCCAGGTGTACCGTTACCCCCAGCCGAACTCCCCTTCTTTCCCCTTTTTGCTTTTTCTTACTAAATTTGTTTTGCTACTCTTCATTGTTCTTCATTCTTCCATTTCTCAGCTTGTCCTCTCTTTCTCATGTCTTCAGCTATCAGTTTCTGGACTTTTCCATTTCCTTCTCAAGGGCTGCACAGTGATTCTGCCTATTAATCTCAAACGATCTTAACAGGATGTATCTGTACCCACAGAGATAAATCATGCCGCAGTCTGGCATGAACAGTTCTCCAAGGAGTTCTTACCACATGTTTTTATTAGTAGGAATATTTCTAGGTTTGTTTGTTGCTCGATTTTTAATACAAACTGAGCAATGTTCTCCATAGTCAACTGAAGTGTTATTCAGCAGACATTGTATCTGAGGAAGTGGACTGAGTCACCCAATTCATGTAAATATTCGTTTACTCTGGTGTTTGGTGTAAAGCACTGAAAATGAACCCAGTTTGCTTTGCTCTGAGCTGTTGAGAAGCATTTCATCTCTTTGCAGCTGTTTGACTTTTGAAAGTAAAAATGGGGATGACTGACTTCCTTCTCAAGGATACAAATGGATCCAGGAGATGCTCAGTAACAAACTGAGGAATAAACATGCTGATGTTCTTTCTGCCTTTGTATAAATAACTTTGTGCTATCTGATTTGGCTTAACAGGCTGTGAAATCAGCAGTACAGACCATTACTGTAGGAGGAGTGGGTACATCTCAATTTAAGACAATTATTCCCTTGGCAACTGCACCCAATGTTCAGCAGATTCAGGTACCTGGAAGCAAGTTTCATTATGTCAGACTCGTTACTGCCACAACAGCCAATAGTTCCACACAGTCGGCCAGTCAAAATCCCAGTACGAATACACAGCCTCTTCAACAGGGTAAGTGCTGGTGCCTCTGAAGTTTTTCTTGGTTTTTCTTCTTTTTTTTTTTTTTGTAAGGATTACAATGAGTACATAACAGATCTTTCAGGACTGCCAGATACACTTGGTTTTATGGTAGATTTTTGAAAGTATTCTTCTGTTAGCTCTGGTTTGTCTGTGGAAGTGCTCCTCTGTCAAATTGCTCTGTAGTTGGTCCTGAATCCTTGGAGCATTTTAGATTGCTTTTCCCTAGTTTACCAGCTTTGTGGGTGACTCATGGCAAGTCCTGCATCCTCTGTATGAAAAGCGTGAAGCCAGGACAGCCCACAAACATATTGCCAAAACTCCTGCAATATGAAGTTCCTCCCATGTAAAATGCTTTAGAAGCACCAAATGTTTTTGCTGGTTTCTGTCCATGCTTTCTGGAGCTCTGATGGAATAAGAGATTTCAAACCAAGCTGTGATTTTCGTATTCTCCTCTTGCCAAGGGAAATACAGTGTCCAGAGGAGCTCTGCACTAAAGCTGGTTTTTAAATGTGAAACATGTGGATGCACTCTTGGGCAAATACCTGTTTTAAAAGGTGTTCTTTAGACATAAGTGTTATGTGCCATGAGTTTGGTCAATTAATCTCAGTGCATAGTTACAGTGTTAAGTATCTTTCCATTGTGCGCATGTGAAAACCTGGAGGACTGAACTGTGGACTTTGACCAAATAATGTGTGTTAATGTGATGTTGTTTCTTGATACCAGCAAAGCCAGTGGTGGTGAATGCAACCCCAGTGCGGATGTCCGTTCCCATAGTACCAGCACAGACTGTGAAACAGGTGAGCTAAATGTAAAAGGCATATTTCATTCTACGATGGGGTTACAGTATTGGTGGATAAGGGAAGAGCAACCAGTGTCATTTATCGGAACTTGTGCAAAGCCTTTGACACAGTCCCACATTATATTCTTGTCCCTAAATTGGCGAGACATGGAATTGACAGAAGGACCACTCAGCGGATAAGGAATTGGCTGGATGGTTGCACTGAAAGAGATGCTGACAACGGCTCAATGTCCAAGTGGAGACCGGTGACAAGTGGTGTTCTGCAGGGGTCGGTACTGGGACCAGTGCTGTTTAACATCTTTGTCAGAGACATGGACAGTGGGATGGAGTGCACCCTCAGCAGGTTTGCCGATGACACCAAGCTGTGTGGTGTGGTGACACGCTGGAGGGAAGGGATGGCATCCAGAGGGACCTGGACAGGCTGGAGAGGTGGGACTGTGCCAACCTCATGGAGTTCAACAAGGCCAAGTGCAAGGTCCTGCACGTGGGTCGGGGCAATCCCAAGCACAGATACAGGCTGGGAGGAGAATGGATTGAGAGCAGCCCTGAGGAGAAGGACTTGGGGGTGTTGGTGGATGAGAAGCTGAACATGAGCCGGCAGTGTGCGCTGGCAGCCCAGAAACCACCCGTGTCCTGGGGGCATCAAAAGAAGCAGAACCAGCAGGTCAAAGGGGGTGATTCTTACTCTCTACTCCACTCTCGTGAGACCCTGTTTGGAGTACAGCAGCCAGCTCTGGATCTGTAGCACAGCAAAGACCTGTTGGAGCAGGTCCAGAAGAGGGCCACAAAAAAGGTCAGAGGCTGGAGCACCTCCCCTATGAGGACAGGCTGAAAGAGTTGGGGTTGTTCAGCCTGGGGAAGAGAAGGCTCTGGGGGGACCTTTACAGCAGCCTTCCAGTACCAGAAGGGGGCTACAGGAGAGATGGGGAGGG
>NW_010132274.1:16593-24244 GCF_000699245.1 Pterocles gutturalis
GGCTAGTGGGAGGGGTCCCTGCCCATGGCAGGGGGTTGGAACTAGATGATCTTTAAGGTCCCTTCCAATCCAACCCACTCTCTGATTCTGTGATATTCCTGACTTATTTTGGCTGGGTGGAAAAATAAAGTCTGGTTTCAGCACCATAATGAAATGTTCTATTAATAAAAGTACATTCTGAATCAATAAAACAATGATTTCATAAAGACCTCTTTTCTTTCCAGGTGGTACCCAAACCGATCAACCCAAATTCCCAGATAGTTACTACTAGTCAGCCTCAACAAAGACTTATTATGCCAGCCACTCCACTGCCACAGATACAGCCCAACCTCACCAACCTCCCGCCGGGCACTGTACTGGCACCAGCACCTGGCACAGGAAATGTTGGCTATGCAGTCCTTCCAGCTCAGTATGTCACACAGGTATGGTGTTATCCCAGAGATAAAAAAGGAAATAGTGCTGTTGTCAAACAAACTGCCTTCCTGTTAAAAGTTCTTGCTCTCCAGCCCAGGTCTAGAGATTAGGTTTTTGCTCTTTGCCAAGATCTGACCAACATTCAGAATGAATGGGAGAATAAAGGAAACCTTCTGTGAAAGGCTGACCAACCTGTCTGTACAAAGAAGAGTTCTGGCAGCTCATGGCACTACTGGCACCAGACGCACTTCTGGTTCCTTTTTGGGTTTGTCACAGCGGCAGTTTGTCCCTAAAGGCTCTTACCGCATCCTTACAGTCCAGTTCCACAAGTCTTACCTTAAACTAAATAATACCATTTGTTGGACCTCTCCTCTGAGGTTTAGTCCTCCAGACTCAATCTGTCCCCTTTGGCCTGGCCCCAGTAGGTCTGTATCTTGTTATGTGCCAGTCTGTTTTCAGAACCTGTCCCAGCAGGAGAAAATGGCTGTATGTAGGTAAGACAAAAGAAGGTAGCCCAAAACAGTGTCATTTGGCAGGTTCTTATGAGGTTTTGGAGTTGGTTTTTTTCATGTGAAAGATAAACTGTGGGTCCAGGTATTGGAAGTTGGAATGTAAATCATTTGGCTTGCATTTATTTAATTCCATGTTTTTAGGAGCTGGAACTGTTTGAGGTCTGAATGCTTCTGTGTGTAGTCTCTGTGTTATCTGTATGGCTGTAGGCACTGTAATAGAGAACAAAAATAGCACCCAAAATGTTTTTCTTCTAAGTATGGAGGTAGGAGGTTACTGCCTGGTCCAAGTTCAGCAAACTTCTAAAACTGTGCTTACAAGCATATTATTTTTATAACAATATCTATTATTTTTATAACAATAGCCAATTAACAGACTAGCTACAAATCCTTTTGTGTATACTTTAAGTGTTGCACATTAACCTTTTTGTTTTCTTAGCTACAGCAATCATCATATGTATCTATAGCAAGCAACACAGGCTTTACAGGGACATCTAGTATCCAGTCCCAAGCACGGCTACCATTCAATGGGTGAGTGTTTTGTGAAGAGATTTAAGAAAACCAACCAACCAAACAAAAAAAACCCAAACCTGCTGCTGAATGAGCATCTTCTTTCACTTCCATTATAAAGAAGAGTGGGGGCTGAGGTGTTGGGGTTTGGTTTGGGGCTTTTCCCAAGAAAATCAAGTATACTGTGGTGTGGTTATTACTTCTGAGTAAAGGACATGGGTCTGCCTAACAGCTGCACTGCTGTTTTGATTAAAGCTGTGTTCTCCTTTCTGGTTTTTGACCTCATATAGCAGGAAGTTGACCTGAAAGCTCCCGGTTACTCATTCTTCATTTTACATCAGCACCTGGGAGCTATAAGCCTCAACTATTTCTTGACATGGCTGGAAAGAGGTAGTGGACAACGTAAGAGCAGGATGCTTAGCCCATGCAGAAATCCAGCTGAAGAGCAAAATGGAACTAAAGCCCAAAATGAATCCTGATAGGAGGCTTTGGGTTTTTTCAGTCTTGTAGTTTTCCTTTAAGGATGAAAACAGTGGCTAACATGTATGTCATTACAGGCTTAGCTGTTCTGCTTACTCCTTTTGTGTTATTGTTTGCTGGAAATTGTAAAAGCCAAGGTGCTTTTTGTTGGTGCAACCTCAGCTGATACGAACTAATCCCAAATCCAGATGCAGCTATTCAAACAAATGGGTTTGATTTAATCTCCCTGGTACTACACGCAGAAATTGCTGGATGGGGATGGAACAAATCTCATCAAAAGAGATCAGTGACACAAAATCTGAGTTTTGAGAGCAGACTGTGTCTGATATCAAATTCATCTGTAAACTGAATGCCATGCTTTTTTAATCCAACTAGAACAAAAGGAAAGGCACAATCATGTTGTGTGAACCTTGGCTGGATCTAGTCCCCCTGCATGGGTTCTGGAGAAGTTCCCTCTGATGCCAGTTTTCAGTTATGATGCTTTCTCTAGCTTTAAGCCTCATTTTTACTTTAGGCATGCAGCCAGATTTGCAGCAGATAACGCAGCTCTTTCTGGGTTGTAAAGGCACTATATATAATGGTAACTTAAATACAGTCAGACAAAAACCTAATGCAAGAGGAATATAAAGATTTTTTTGAAGTTTGTATTATGAGCCATTTACTTGTTTACTTGAATTTAAAATAGGAAGAAACTGATAAAAAAGTTTGCTATCTACAGATGCACTTTTTCCCCCCACAGAATAATTCCTTCTGAATCTGCAAACCGCCCCAGGAAGCCCTGCAATTGTACTAAGTCTCTGTGTTTGAAATTGTAAGTACAGCTTGGTGGGGGTGTTTTTGGTTTTTTTTTTTTCTTTCTTTTTTAAGCCTCGTTTTTTACATCACAAATTCATGCCAAGTATCAGAATATAATGTTTTTAAGTATGTCAGAAATGTTATCATGGTATCATGAGTGGGCATTACTATACTATGGTGAAGCTCATCAGTAATGCCATGCTGTATCAAGTCATTTAGAAAAATCGGGCTGCCTATCTTTTCTTAAATGGATAGACAAGTGATTCTTCACTGCTAGCTCTGAGTCTTGCTCATCCTCAGGAGATATTTTGTTATCCCATTCAATGTGTTTGTAAAAAGCTGAGGAGATGCTAAGGTTTTTTTAATTTGAGGCAAAGTCAGTTTACTGATTTTTTTGGGGGGGGACAATATCAAGAGGAGATACTGAAATTAATCTGTGGTTCCCTGAATCCTAGACAATGAAGAGGAAATCAGTTGTGTGCTACCCTAAGGGAAAGCGATGCAACATTATCTGAACCCAAGTTAAATGTGTTTAAACTTTTCAGCTTGGGTTTCTTTTCATGTCATGCATACCACTCTCTGTGTGGGGAGGTGTGCCTTGTGCTTCCTAGCTCAAAGTTGTCTGTTGCACCAAAGACATGGTAAACGGAAGATGTGTAGCTGTTTCTTCAAATGTTTTACAACATACATGACTCGCTTTATGGTACCAAATGTTAGGTGCTTAGAGTTTTCAACTTATTTTAGTCTTTGGTGTCTGAATACTCTAGGAATTCTGGGAGAATAATGGCTGTGCACCTTCAGGATGCAGTTTGTAAAGAAAATTTTCTTGTAAATTACTGTAATTATATCTTTAAGTGGCTAGACACTGGTGCAGCGCAAATGGATAATTCACTGGCAAAAAGTGTTTTCCCATCTGGAAGGGGGGTTGCTTTTACCCAAATGAATGTTGAAGATCAAGCATGTAGCCTATTCTACGAAGAAGAAAAGTCAGAGAAGTTCTTTGCTCACTGATGCTCAGGGTTGATGCCAGCGCTGTTTGTTTTGGAAATGAGGAGCACTCCACAACTGGATTTTAAACAGAACAGAAAGGAGAGCTATTACAGGTTGTAAAAGCTTTTTATGTAGTTTGGCACCATTCAGGTGCTAAAAATCACCAAAATGCAATTTCACCAGGTGGAGGGTGGTACTCCAGGGCAACCCTAATATAGGTTTTGTAGTGTTACTCTGGACGAGCCCCAGGAAGCTGGTTTTGCAAGGGGTTTTGGCTCCTGAGAATGAACATACACCCCCAGCTGAAGAAGATTAGCAGTTTCCATCTGCTATAGCTGGAGGTGGTGCTGGAAGCACTGAAGCCTGCCAGAGTTTGTCATGGCCCAAGGCCACGTGTGAGCAGGGAACGGATGTGGTGCTATATATCAGATCTGCGGGGTAGTGGCATCTTGGTTTTGGCAGGAGGTACGTAAGAGGCAGAGCAATATGATTGGCTTTTCCTGTCGATGTTTTGCTGCTTTTTATTCACATCCTTGTCCCTTTAAAAAGTGTCTGATAACACAGCTTTATCCTCATTCAGGTCCTTTCCCTAGTTACCTGTGCCTGAAAGCCTATGAGGTGTACCACTTGTTATTACTTTTCTGTTCTTCCATCCCTGCTCTGGCGAACTCTGCCTCAGTTCACAGTTCAGAGACTGGCTCTGAGGTGGCTGCAGCAGGATGGCCCTTGATATGTGGGTCAGACACCTAGGAGTCACCCTGGAAAAAAGTCTCATTAGTTTCTCTTGCTGCTGTGGGGATCTGAGTTATACGGACATCAGTTCTGACGGACACCCTTGAGCTATGCCTGTGTCTTTAGACTGCAACTAGACCTGTGCTAGAGGATTTCAGCCTTGCGATGAGGCTTATACCGCTTGTAAACGTGGAGTTCAGCGTAGGGCAAACCTTACCCTTATCGCTGGACTAGGAACTTCTGCCAGTGTAATGCTCATGTTTACAAATGCCTTCTGCATCTTCTGTTTCAGGTATTGTGATTGTTTTGCAAATGGCGAATTCTGCAATAACTGCAATTGTACAAATTGTTATAACAACCTGGACCATGAAAATGATAGGCAAAAAGCAATAAAGGTGAGGGGTCCCTTTTTTCTTCTTCTTCTTTTTTTTTTTTTTTTTCCCTCTCCTCCCCCAACTCCAGCCTTTCTGAAGCTGAAGCAAAGAGCATGATCCCGTTTGTACAGATTTTGTCATGCTCCTAGAGAGCATTGTGGTGGGACAGCTGAGCTTTTGGTTTGCATCCAAAGACAGCTGGGATGAAAGCTGTATACCCTGAGTCTTCTGAAGCTACGGTGTGGGGCAGAAGTGGGTGTATAATGCCCTGATCTCCTCCTACATGTGCAAGGCTTAAGTTCTTTTATTGCACCTCTAAATTCTGCTCCCCACACGTAGTGACTGACGCTTTGGGTCTGCATTGACAGGCCTGCCTTGACAGAAACCCTGAAGCCTTCAAACCCAAAATAGGGAAAGGAAAGGAAGGAGAATCGGATCGGAGACACAGCAAAGGGTGTAACTGTAAACGCTCAGGATGTCTCAAAAACTACTGCGAATGTTACGAGGTACGAAGCATGATCTCATCTTAAAGATACTGGCTTTTTTTCCCTTTAGTGCTGTGGCTTCTCTGATTTCATGTGTCTCTTCTTTGTATTGCTGTAATGTTTTTGGTTTATCTCTTCTTCCAGCAGTTTGCATGTAGAAAGCCATGTATGTGGCAAAATTGATCACTTCTATCGTAAAGTTTAATTTTAAACCATGTGGCAATGTTGAACTCGGGCTTGGATTTGTCCTTTACTGAAGAGCAGTGTTTCCTAAAGAAATCTAGTGCACCAGGTCCCTAGGAGGAACGGGATAGAACATCTCTGTGGAAGACAAAGGCAAAAGTAGTTGTTGCATCAGCTAACTGATCAGTCTGTGGATGTAGAAACAGTGGCAGACTGACCTCTCTCATATATCAACCACCTAAATCCCAACAGAAACAGTAGGTTGGTGAAGAAAGGGATGAGTGGGAAGCCATTGATTTGCATTTGGTTCAAGTACACAGGCATCTCAGTTGGAGGTGAGAATTCAGAGAGAAAACTACTATTTGGGGGTTTCTTCTAGTGGCTAATTGATAACAGATTAAAATACGATCTCCCTTTCTTTGTGGCTTGTCATAAAGGGAGTCAAAGTTGCAACAGGTTTCTCATCTTTTGTTTGTTTCTTTCAGGCAAAAATCATGTGTTCTTCCATATGCAAATGCATTGGCTGTAAGAATTTTGAAGAGAGCCCAGAGCGCAAGACACTGATGCATTTAGCAGATGCTGCAGAAGTTAGGGTCCAGCAGCAGACCGCCGCAAAGACCAAGTTATCTTCTCAGATCTCAGATCTGCTGACGAGGCCAACACCAGCACTCAGCAGTGGCGGGGGGAAGTAAGTTAATGCAGCACCCTGGTTCAGTTGCTTATAATATATTTTTCCTGAGGTATGTCACAGGTATGTGTGTCCCTGTCATCTCTGAATGTTATCTGCATAAGCTGTAGAAGCAGGAGCACTCAGGTGAAGGGAGCCTTTTGTTCATGCAACCACATTTTCTGTGGAACCTAGGGTATGCCAAACGTGGCTGCATTCAGGTGTGTAACGAAGCATTGGCTTTTCATGGGTGCCCATGTGCTCACAGAAAGCATGAAGTACAAGTGTCCCATTTACTGAGAGGATGTAATCCTTGAGCTGCCCTTGCTGAAGGCTAGAGAATTGTTCTGTGTACGTGGGCATTTCCAAGTCTATTTCCAAATATCCATCAATGGAGGAAGGCACCAAAGCACAATGGCCCACATTTGAGTGTAACTGTGGCTTGTTCACTCCCTGTTGGTTGGCTAAAGGCACTTGGAAGCAATGGGACAGAGGAAATCTTATCAGTCCTCCTACTCCAGGCAGCTTGCCCAGCCCTGGAGTTAGGTGCCTTGTGTGTTTGCTGGGAGTGAGTGGATTTTTGTTTGTTTCAGGCTGCCCTTTACGTTTGTAACCAAGGAGGTGGCTGATGCAACCTGCGAATGCCTTCTTGCACAGGCAGAGCAAGCGGAGAAGATGGGCAAGTCACAAGCTGCGGCAGAGCGCGTGATCCTGGAGGAGTTTGGACGCTGTCTGATGAGAGTTATTAACTCTGCAGGGAAGTCCAAAAGTGACCCTTGTGCCATGAACTGCTGACTCGTGCACATGAGCCACAATGAAGCGGACTGAACAGAACACTTAAGGCACAGGGACACTTTGGTTTGGCATAGAGGATTTAATAATATTTGCTAATTTGGTGCTTGTTGTAAATTGACCTGTGTAAGATTGAAACAAGAAAATCTTTTGTAACAAGATGTAGAGCCTTTTAAATCTTAGTTAAATCCTCTTCTACTTAAGATGATGCCTAAAGGTCAATTTTTCTTCCCACTGTACAGCTTTTACCTTGGGTTTCTCAAAAATTAGGTGTGTTCTCCCCTTTCCCCTAGAATAATTGCCTGAAGGGTACATATAAATTATTATATATTATTTACAGTGTATGGAGTTGAATCACTTTGTGCATACAGGAAAACAGGTGGCATCAACAGCCAGGTGATGCTTCTGGCCACAGGCCTGTAATAAGGAGGTATCAGCGTATCCGAGATAGTTCTGAACGGAAGCATGTAAAAAAACAAGCATCTAAACGGGAGGTAGTACTCGTATTTAGGACGTGACACAGCACTTTCCTTCAGAGCACAGAGCAGTATGAAATATGCAGGTTTAGCATTGGGCAAGTGGTGGAGAATCTCCCTGGAGTGGGGCCCAGGGAGTTTAGAGGTGAATTGAATTAACGGGAATTTTTGGATAGGATTGTGGCTGATGGCTCACGTGTTTCCTAAGCTGGAACTCGAAGACTAAGACCGCAGCCCATCCTCA
>NW_010132274.1:24254-33148 GCF_000699245.1 Pterocles gutturalis
CACAATGCTGGACTGTCTGCCCAGTGTACGGTGTTAGCTGAGCGTACATCAGGTGGATGCCGGTTCTTAGATGAAGCTGGATTTTCAGAGGTCTGCAGCAGCCTAATCCCTCACTGGAGGCAGGGCTGTGCACTTTGTTGTGTTTTCTAGGATTGAGCTGTAAGCCTGTAAAAGTGTTTAAGCCTGGGAAGCTGAGGTCATGGGAGACAGTGGAACCACAGTTGTTTTAATGAGGACTTGAGACAATCTACAGTCAACTTGGAAGCGCAGGTAGGGATCATGTTCGGCCTGGCTGTGGGTCTTCACGATGCTGCTTCCCTGTATGTTGGCAATTTACTTGGCCTAAGGGGTTTTTTAGTGTTTGGAATGACTGTGAGAGCCGTGATCAGAGAGGATGCTAGCACAGAATCAGGATTGCTACCAGAACAGATGCATAGATTACACAACAAAGCAGGGGGACGGGGGAATTGACTACAGCTGCGCATGGACTAGGGCAGGGGAATTTTTTTCCAGTATTTGTTACAGGCAATCCCATTTTCAATAGTGGAACACATTTGCAAAATGAACCTGGTAGGTTACTTGCCTACCATGAACATCAATAACCGTGTTTAATCGCAGGCATTTTTATTACCTGTCTCACCGCTGCCTGAACAAGATAGCTAGGTTTTTCCCAAAGGGATTTTGTATTCCTTGTGTAAAACTGTAAATACAGAGGAATGTAGCGGCGCTCTTTCCTCCAGGTTTTCTAGGGGGCACCAGGCTGGGGAAAGGTAGGGGCTAGGCACACCAGCAGCAGAGCTAAATGCCTCCATGTGTGACAGCAACAGGATGGGAGAATGCTTCTGCTCCTGCCTTCACCCCATGCTCCTGTGCACTGAGCAGAAGGCTCTTTCTTCTTGACCCTTCTCTGGTGCGTCCTCGAAATGCCTCGGGAGTGCAAAGGGCCTGGGAGGCAGCCAGCAGCTCGGGACAGCCCATGGGATGGCCGCTGCCGACGAGGTTTGGCCTCCTGCTCACCCTCTGAAGGGCCCTGTCCTCTAACATCTCCCTGAGCATAAATAACAAAGATATTTGTGCAAGTCTCTGAAAAGGGAATCTGCCTCGTGTAAGTAAATGACATTTTTTTTCATAATTAGGACTTTGATTTACTAAAAAGTCAGTGCAGTAACTTTACATGTAGATAGTGCAGCTATTCAGTTTACTTCTAGTGACTTAATATAGTATGTCCAGTAAGATTTGTATAAATGTAAATTAGTGTAAGTGAATAAATACCTACTTATGTTATTTTTCAAACAGAATGTAATATGCCTTTTCTGTTCAGACTTCAGTCCATGTTAATTTTGTATATATTCTGTGTCTTACTCTAAGTTGCACCTTTTGTGATGTGTATTTATAGTGTGCAAAAACACTTGTGAAATTTAGATTACAGTTGTAATTATGTATGAAGGCATTGCTTGAGAATATTTTGCTTGTAAAGACTTTTAAGGTGCAATCAAATGCTCTTAGTTCTTATATTTTGTTTTGAACAAGCTTTCTCAAATATTAAGCTTGGCTTCCTCTCTCCCTTCTCCCTGGTGTAATACGTGTGAAATGGTTTTTGTACTTCCTTAGCCATTTGCATCAAACTGCTGGACAAGATTTGCAGTCAAGTTCATCCAGTTACATAAAAATACTTGGGAATGGGGCAAGGGTTCATTTTCTAGTTCTGTTTACATCTGAAAGTAGAAAAATTAAATTTATATTTACTAGACCTATTCAAAGAATACACTTTTCTATATTGTAAAAATAAAACAGTCAGATAAATCACAAAGAAAAATAAACATTTATACTATTCTGTAAATACTTTTTTTTTTTTGCACTCCTTTCCTTCAGCACTGACAAAATATTTTCACTGAAATGTCAAAATCTGTTATCACTAGGTCCACTTCTGATGCAAGTACTGGCTTGGTTTTTCAGTATGAGATCGAATCCTACTGGAGACAGACCCCTGGTTACTGGAGTGCTGTCATGCACATTGTGACACCATTCATAAAGGGCCAAAACGTGTCAACCAAGCCAGCAACGGGTAGCTGAGCCTATGTGATAATCGCTCCATTTCTTTTAAACTCCTTAATGAGAAAGCCTGGTTTTGCACATGCAGGAGCTGGACAAGTCAGGCTCAGGCTGAGCAGAGAGACGTGCAAGGATGTACCACCGGCTTGTTCTGCAGCGCCCTCAGAGACAGTGTGGTGCCATACAGAGCTCATGGAGGACCCCGGGGAAAACTTTGAGACAAAGGTTTGTCAAGAGCCTTAGACTGGTTGTTAGCAGGACACAATGCACCGCTCGTGTGGTATTTGTGTCTTTGTCTCTCCTGGAGAGGAGGCTTGTGAGGCACTCTTGCAAAGCTCTATTACTCTCATAGAATCACATAATCCTAGAATCATTCAGGTTGGAAAAGACCTCAAGGATCATCAAGTCCAACCATCAACCCAACCCCACCCAACCCACTAACCCATGTCCCCAAGCACCACATCGACACGTTTCTTGAACCCCTCCAGGGATGGTGACCCCACCACTGCCCTGGGCAGCCTGTTCCAATGCCTCATCACTCTTGCAGTGCAGACATCTTTTCTAATCTCCAGCCTAAACCTCCCCTGGCGCAACTTGAGGCTGTTTCCTGTTGCATTAAGAAGTACAAGTCACTTAAGAGAGGTTGTGATTTGTTTCTGCAAAGTAAAACCTGGTTTTATTTTTGTGCATCCAATTTCTACATTCAGCTTTTTTTAGCAGCAACACTCAGGGAGTCCTAGGAGCATTGTCGGGATGTGGAGCAAACACAAGATGTTCCTGGACTGAGCTTTTCCCCCGCTAGCGCACCAGCTGCCCTGGGAGAAGGCTGTTGATTACTTTAGGCTGCAGTAGAGGTTAGAGGTGGGTTTGTATGGACTTCACCATCCCTGGAGGGGTTCAAGAAACGTGTAGATGTGGTGCTTGGGGACATGGGTTAGTGGGTTGGGTGGGGTTGGGTTGATGGTTGGACTTGATCTTTGAGGTCTTTTCCAACCTGAATGATTCTAGGATTCTATGACTTCAGGGAGGATGTGGTCCTAGGAAGGGTGAGAGTGTTTCAGCGAGAGATGGTGAACATCTGAGCAATCAGCAGTTGCTGAGAGAGAACGCAGTGTCCAAGAGACACTAGGAAAAAGAGTGGTGCAGAAAATCACTTGGTCACCGTTGTGGAATTGTGAATGCTGAAAAATTCCACTGAAACCTGACAATTCCTGTGGTGTGAGTACAGCTAGCAGTATCTGCAGTGGGCAACAGCACCTCTGTACTTTTGGAAGATTATGCCCATTGGTGCTGGGATCCTGTAACAACTCTCAAGCTTTTTTATAGTATCAGGTATGCCATGTTCCCAACTCCATCCTGGGGGCCGGGAGCTTGTGCTTCTCTCTGTAAGAGCTTCGCATTTGAGAGATGGCTCAGTATGAATCGAGCAAGACCAGCTCCCCAGATAGGGAGTGGCAGAAGGCCTATGGCCAGCCAAAAAAAATGCACTGGGAGGAAAGTGCCTGGTCCCCAAGGCTCGGCTCATACTGGGGCTGGAGATTTAGAGACAGTGCAAATATTCCATTGTGTGTGCAACCGACGTACCACTGGGATTTCAGCATCAAATCTATGATTTCAGTAATCAGTGCCAACAACGTCCGAAAAGGAGACTGCCTCGAGTCCTGGGCTACAGGACATGTGCCAGCTCTGGGAGGATGGGGCCATGTGGCACGGGTGGTGGGTGATCTGATGGGGCCATGTAACGGGATCTGAAATGCTTGCCCAGCTGCAGCACACCCACGTGCTGTGCCTGGGGCTCCTGCCCAGAAAGGAGAGGGTCAGTGCTGCTGGGCTCCACAGCCTCAGTGTTGCCCTCTTGCTTTTGGGGACAACAGCTTCTCTGCTTAGTCTCCACTACCTCACTTGTAAAACAGGAGGGTTTAGGGGTGCAGTTTGGTAGTGTAGTCCTCCCTCTTGGGGATCTAGACTTCAACAGCTTGGTTAGCTGGTTGATGAGACAGGTAGGAATGGAGACTAGAGCTTGTGCACAGCTGGAGTGCCATTTTCTTTTCACATCTTTATTTTCCTTTTTAAGTAAAAGCTCTGTCAGCTTTCTTGCCTCCAGCTTTTTTAAAACAGATCTGCTTTAATGACCTCAAACTGCCAGCATACAAGGTCCCCCCCCACACCCTGTGGAAGATGCATCTATTTCCTCCTCCTGGCAAGAGCACTCAGCACCAAGCCACGCAGCACCTCCAGGGTGTCTGCAGCGTCCCCTGCCCCTTTCCCAGGCATCCTGAGCAACCATTGCTCATCCTGACCCACCCCATGAGTCAGATGAAATACGTGGCTGCTCTGCAGGACTGCTAGATGGAACACAGAATCAGAACTTCCTTGCTTCGCTCAAACTCTCATCAGACTGTTGGCAGCAGCCCAACGTATCACCACTTATCAACAGCAGTTTTGCCAGGCCAATCACGGGAAGACATCGTGTTGTTTGCTTGCGTGTGTTGCCTAGGTCTGGCCACCTCTGACCCTCAGTAGGGGACTGCCATCCTCTGAACAGCAATTAGTCATGACCCCAGGTGGGTTTGGCTCGACTGACAGCTACCCAGTAGCAATGGAAATAAATGCTTTCCCTTCAGTCTCTTCCATCTGTGCCTTCCACAATGGTATTTCAAGCTCAGGTGTTCGGCATGGTTTGTTCTGATGTTTAAGTAACATTGTGTTATTTCCTTTACTAAGATTGTGTAGTGATTGTTGATGCATAACTCCCCATCAAAGAAATGGTTTGTGACGGTGGGGAAGAGGGACCTTAGTCCCAGAAGCTCCTGGAGGATTTTTTGTTTTAGATACAAATGCCACTGCTTGGAGTTTTTGTTGCCATCTCTTGCTTTGCCATACCAGTTTAGGACTTGTTCTGAAATGCTGGTGATGTGGTGCACGCTTGCCGAGGGCAGAGTCACTCCTCCTAACTTTTTTATGTAGAGCACCGACCCACCTCTTAGCCTGCTTTCATCTGACTCAAAGAGGGAAGCAAGACAAGCTTCGCAGTGCAAGTCTGAGGCCAACTGCTCAGCAACAAAGCCCGCGGCGCAGGCGATGCTCCGTGTGTGCAGCGAGAGGTCTGTCAGGGCGTTACTCAGTGCAGAGCCCGGCAGAAGCAAGCCTGCGGCACCGGGGTACTCCCTTGCCTGTGTCCTCCCGCGAGCTGGGTTATACTGAGCACGAACACTGCCCAGGGTCAGATCTCTCCTCGGAGAGAGGGATGTGCCTGAGTCACCGCTTTGCAGGGAGCCTGGTGCCAGGCTGCAGCTGGCCAGCAGTTTGCGATACGCGGCCTGGAACGTGGCGCAGGTGGGGTTCCCGCTGCTGCCGCAGGCTTGCCTAAGGGCGCCGAGAAACAGCTCCAGTGGGTCGAGGCTGAAGGCATGGGTCAGGAGATGGTGGGAAGGAGTGTCTTCCAGACACACGGAGCTGGTGTAAAGCCACTTGAGGCTTTCAGCATTGAGCAAGAAACTCAGAAATCCTAGTTTGCGTTTGCTCTTAATAATGTATCTCCCCATAGAGTCCGTTAAGGTGGTGAAGAAGCTCTTGGCCTCATTAAAGAGGTGGCTTATTTTGGTGTAATTTCCAGCTAGCAAAGGCCCCTTCAGTCCCCTTCCATAGGGCCCTCTGCCATGAAATACATCGCACAGATGGCTCATCAAACGCACAAACCTGACAGTACCACTGCAGTTGCAGAACGAGGCCAGGCCCAGCTTCTGGAGGTGTTCCAGCGCCTCAGCAACACCCTCACTGAATAACGGAGTAGCGAGGTTGACCTTCAGGTGGTAACTCTCTTCACTCCCAGGTCCACCTGACTGGGGACTGCACGGATCTACCACTCTCTCCTCCTGCAAAGTTGCCAGGTCCACCACATGTTGCCACTGCACAGTGTCACTGAGCCACTCCATCTTCTGGAAGCACTGCAGCGCGTTTCTTATCAGCCGGATCGCATGGCAAGTGTCAAAGAAGTACGTGATGCTGTGAGCAGAGCCAGGTGGGTGCTGGAAAGTACACTGGATCCTTTCGGGATCTATCCTGATCCCCAGAGCTCTGGCAGTCTCAGCACCGCAAGCGGTGGCACCTGATGTCACAGCTAGCACCGTGACACCAATGTTGTTCAGCTTATTAATGGTCTGACGAAGGAGCTGAGCAAGTAGGTGGCCAGTCGTGCTGTTCACAAAGAAGTAGCCAAGGGGAGCCCTCCAGGGACTTGAGATGCCAACTGTCATGAGGATTATCACTTCTGAGGCCAGTGGAGCTTCATCAGCATCGAGGACGCCTGCTCCCAAGTCAACAAAGCCTGTCAGCTGCTGGGTCTGCCAGTCCCACTCCTGCTGCTTCTGCAGGGACATGTCTTGTACCATCAGGGCACAGTAGCGGTAGGCTTGTTCCCCTCTCTCCACCTTTTCCTGAAGGCGGAGAAAAATGTTGTTGCTGAAGCCTGCAGCATCCTCATTATTAGACAGCCAACTGTAAAAGGAGGAAGGATGCCATTAGGAGATGTGATTCTGAGAAAACTGAAGCAACAGCCAGCACCTTTCACCACTTAGGACATAGTCAGCCATGCCCGGAGCTGCAGAGCTGGCTAAGCCACAGGCAAGCAGCCCTGCCTTTCTTAATGCACATTCCAAGTTTCTTTTCTCACACCCTAGTGATGGGAAGCCAAGCAAAAGTACTGACCATGAAGGGAAATAACAAAGCAGCTTCCTGCCTCTCCAACATATAGATCAGGACAAAAAAAAAAAAAAAAAAAAATTAAACCAACCACAGAAGTGCAAGTCAGGCTATGCAGAGGGCCAGCAATGCCAGGCTGCTCTCCCTCCCAGCAGGCTTTCTCCACACTGTACATCTTCATCCAGTTTGGAAGACGCAAAACCCTCAGCAGCCCATATGGAACGCTACTCTGCTCAGTCCACTCGCTGTCCACCACCTCCTCTCACCGCTTTGAACAGATTCTTTGGAGGAAGCTGTGTGAAACCCCCACAAGCTGGCACGGCCAAAGTGTGTAGCTGTTGTGCATCCTGCAACTACACTACAGCAGTTTGAGACTCAACATCTGTAGGGGGAGAGTTTCTTCAGCTTTTGTTTTGTGTGCTGTTACAACTTCACTCCTCGATAACGGGGCTGGCGACACTTCAGGTAGTAAATTTTCAGCCTACTTGCAATGAGTTCCGTAACCAAACCCGTGATACAGAAATACCTCCCTTCTACGACTTTGGAACAGACACTCCTCAAGATTCACCAACTTCCCAGAGTGGGGCAAGGTGAGAAAAACCAAAGGTCCAGTCCATCTGGTTTATGCAGTCCTTCACTTTTTCATGTCCCCTTCTTGTCTCCTCCCTTTCCCAGAACACAGCCTCAACGTCCTCCATGTTTTGATTTCCTCTTACTGACACTTACTCTCTTCACTCAGGTTTGGCTGTCAGTGGAGGTGTTCCCTTAACACTGCCTCCTGCTGTTTCCTTCTAGATGACCTTACTCCTGTTTGCCTTTCCTTCCAGTATCCAGCTCATCCGTCCCCTCTCACAAGTCTACACTCCACATCCCAGGGCACGAGCATGTGCTAAAATGTAGGAAAGCACCTCCACTTTTTTTTATTCCTCCTTTTCCCCAGTGAACAGTAAAACACATACAGACCCTACAGCAGCTGAGGCCCTGAAATGTAGCATTTTTCACACCCGTGCTCATCTGAGAATACTTAGCAAGCTCTGAAATTCCTCTAAATTCGTTAATGCGACGCACGTGCAATGAATACATACCAGTTCTCTGAGATGAGAGGTATCAACACACACTTCCCACTCTCACGTTACTAAAACAAATCAGTGAAAAGCACTCCCTCCCGCTGAATGTTTTCGGGACAGATCTGTTACACCTCTTTCTACATGAGTACCCTGGAAATACATTCAGAATGAACGAATGAATAAAAACTTGCTTTGTCAGGCTGGAAGAATGAGGCAGAGGAAGAATCTTCCGTAGATAATCGTAGGCCTTATTATGGTAAAGGTGGAGAATGCAAGCGAATTGTCTCATTTCTGGTGAGTATTCTGCCATCTGCCTCCAGCTGTGCAACTCACATGGCAAACCTGCTCAAAAAAAACCCAAAAAATACAAGGTCAGCTTTAGTAAAGCACATTAATAGCTGATAACTTAAAAGAGGGATGCACAATACAAACACGTTGCGGAATATAATGCAACAGGGCTGCCCCTGGAACCACTCAGTCCTGAAGTCTAGTGTGAAGTGTACAGCTCAGCAATACTGTCCCTATGCTTGTCCTGTTCCTAGGAACAGGCAGGGGCCAGGGAGCATGTGCTGTCCAAGGCCAGGTCCCCAACAGATCCTTCCCCTTTTTTCTTAAATAATTTTATTCCACAGTTTTGAGTAAAGATTGTGTATTACATGTGGGTCCTGCTTAAATATTGATGTAATGAGAGAAACCATTAACTTATGCAATTTGAAATGGCTTCTTCAGGTTTTCTTTTAATCTTAACAGAGCTCTAGAAAGCACAAGAGACCAGACTCTGCTCCTGAGCCATCCGTCAGCTGGATGGCAGCATGCTTTGATTTAGCAGCCCAGGTTACACGTCTGACCTGAGTGCTCGAGTAATCACAGAATCACAGAGTGGTTTGGGTTGGAAAGAACCTTAGAGACCATCCAGTGCCACCCCCTGCCATGGGCAGGGACACCTCCCACCAGCCCAGGTTGCTCAAAGCCTCATCCAGCCTGGCCTTGAACCCCTCCAGGGATGGGGCATCCACAGCTTCTCTGGGCACCCTGGGCCACTGCCTCACCACCCGCACAGGAAAAAACTTCCTC